>NW_014570464.1:3452-4906 GCF_001313835.1 Polistes canadensis
AAAAAAACATTATATTAAAAATTTTTCAAGTTAATTTAGGTGTAGAATTCAATTATTTTTCGACAAAATTTGATTGTAGTTAACCTAACATTTATTTTTTTTTGTTTCTTGTAGCAAATTTCTACTGTCGCTAAAAATGTTAAAATATATTTAGAAAGAAATTTTCGCAAGTTTCTAAATTACATCTTAGTTAAAAACTGTCCGATATTTAAAGAAATGCTATATTAAAAAAGCTATAAAACATTTTCTTTCAAGTTTTCAAGCGTATACTAATAAGTAAAAAGTGTTATGTCCAATAAAATCCAGCAAATAACATTTATATTTTAACAACTGCAGTCCAAAGAAAAGAAAAAAATCATTTTATAAGAACATTTTTTGGTTACTTAAAGTGAATGATTCAATTCTTTTTCAACGAAAATCGATTGTAATAAACCTGACATTTAATCTGTTTTGTTTCTACTACCATATTTTAACCGTCGCTAAAAATGTTTAAATATATTGGAAAAGAAATTATTGCTACTTTTTGATTTAAACCGTTGTTTAAAACTATTAGATACATAAAGAAATGCTAGAAAACAAAAGCTGTAAAACGTTTTCTTTCAAGTTTTAAAGCGCATACTAACAAATAAAAAGTGTTACGTTCAAATAACATTTATATTTCAACAACTGCAATCCAAAAAAAAAAAGAAATTCATTCTATTATAACATTTTTATGTTACTTTACGTAAAGAATTCAATTCTTTTTCAACAAAACTCGATTGTAGTATACCTGACATATAATCTGTTTAGTTTCTAGTACCACATTTTCACCGTTCCTAAAAATGTTTAAATATATAGTTAGAAATAAAATTGTTGCTACTTTCTGAATTAAACCGTAGTTCAGTACTAGCAGGTACCTAAAAAAATGCTATGTAGAAAAAGCTGTAAAACGTTTTCTTTCCAGTTTTAAAGCGAATACTTACAAATAAAAAGTGTTACGTTCAATAAAATGCAGCAAATAACATTTATATATCAACAACTACAGTCTAAAGAAAGAAAAAAAATCATTTTATTACAACATTTTTTGGTTACTTAACGAGAAGAATTCAATTCTTTTTCAATGAAACTCGATTGTAGTCAACGTGACATCCATTTTGTCTTGTTTCTAATAGCACATTTTTACCTTCACAAAAAATATTAATTATATTTAAAATGATATTTTCGCTAGTTTCCTAATGTAATTTTAGTTAAAAACTATCAGATACATAAAGTAATGCTATATAAAAAAAGCTGTAAACTTTTTCTTTTAAGTTTTAAAGCGTATACTATAAAATAAAATGTGTAACGTTCAATAAAATCCAGCATAAAACATTTATAATTCAAAAACTGCAGTTCAAAAAAAGGAAAAAAATCATTTTATTACCAAAATTTTTGGTTACTTAACGTAAAAATTCAATTCTTTTTCAACGAAACTC
>NW_014570464.1:5438-7643 GCF_001313835.1 Polistes canadensis
CAATTCTTTTTCAACGAAACTCGATTGTAGTAAACCTGACATTTATTCTGTTTTGTTTCTAGTAGCACATTTTAATTGACGCTAAAAATGTTTAGATATATTTAGAAAGAAATTTTCGCTAGTGTCTAAATTAGATCGTAGTTCAAAACTATAAAATTTCTAAAAAAGTGCTACATACCAAAATCTAAAAAATATTTTCTTTCAAGTTTTAAAGCGTATACTAATAAGTAAAAAGTGTTATGTCTAATAAATTCTAGCTGATATCATTTTCTTTTAAACAATTGCATTTAAAGAAAGAGAAAAAAACATTTTATTACAACATTTTTTGATTATTTAACGTGAAGAATTTAATACTTCTCAACGAAACTCGATTGTAGTAAACCAGATATTTATTTTGTTTTGTTTCTAGGAGCATATTTTTACCGTCTCTTAAAATGTTTAAACATATTTTAGAAAAAATTTTCGCTTGTTTCTAAATTAAGTCGTAGTTAAAAACTATAAAATTTCTTAAAAGGTGCTATATAACAAAAGCTATAAAACATTTTCTTTAAAGTTTTAAAGCGTATACTAACACATAAAAAGTGTTATGTCCAATAAAATCTAGCAAATATCATTTACTTTTTAACAACTGCAGTCCAAGAAAAAAGAAAAAATCATTGTAAAACGACTTTTTTTTGGTACTTTACATGTAATATTTAATTCTCTTTCGACAAAACTCGATTGAAATCAACCTGACATCTATTCTGTTAAGTTTCCAATAACAAATTTTTTCCTTTGCTTAAATTTTTTTAATGTAGTTAAAAAAAGTTCCTGCTCCTTTGTGATTTAAATCTCATTTAAAAATTATGAAAAATATAAAAAAGTGCTATTTACCAGAAGCTATAAAACGTCTTCTTTCAAGTTTTAAAGCGTATACTAAAAAATAAAAAGTTGTATGTCCAATAAAATCTAGCAAATATCATTTTCATTTCAACAACTGCAGTCCGAAAAAAGGGGACAAATCATTTTATTACAACATATTTTGGTTACTGAACGTGTAGAATTCAATTCTCTTTCGACGATACTTGATTGTAGTTAACCTGAAATCAATTCTGTCTTTTTTTTAATAGCACATTTTACCGTCGCTAAAAATTTTTAAATATATTTAGAAAAAATTTTCACTGCTTTCAAGATTAAATAATTGTTGAAAACTATCAAATATCTAAAGATGTGCTATATAAAAAAAGTTTAAATCGTTTTCTTTTAAGTTTTTAGGCGTATACTAAGAAATAAAAATTGTAAGTACGCAAAAATTTGGCAAACATCATTTATATTTGGACTACTGCAGTAAAAAAAAAAAAGAAAAAGTTATAATATTACAATTTTTTTTTTACTTTACTTGTAGAATTCCATTCTCTTTCGACAAAATTGGATTGTAGTTAACCAGACATCCATTCTGTCTTGTTTCTAATAAAATATTTTAAAGTCGCTGATAATTTTTTAATATATTTAAGAAAAATTTACGCTGCTTTCCAGAATAAATAATTGGTAAAGACTATTAGATATCTAAAAAATGTGCTAAACTACAAATTCTATAAAACGTTTTCTTTCAAGTTTCAAAGCGTTTACTAAAAAATATATAGTGTAAAGTCCGATAAAATCTTGCAAACATTATTTTTATTTGGACTATTGCAGTCAAAAAAAAAGAGAGAAAATCATTTTATTACGACTTTTTTTTGTTACTTTACGTGAAGAATTCAATTCGTTTCTTACAAAACTCGATTCTAGTAGACCTGAAATCCATCATGTCATGTTTCTAATAGCACATTTTACCGTCGCTCAAAATTTTTTAATATATTTAGAAAAAATTTTCGCTGCTTTCTAGATTAAATAACTGCTGAAAACTATTAAATATCTAAAGATGTGCTATATAAAAAAAAGTTAAATCGATTTTTTTTTTAGTTTTTAGGCGTATATTAAAAAATAAAAATTGTTAGGTACGAAAAAATTTGGCAAAAATCATTTATATTTGGACTACTGCAGTCAAAAAAAAAAAGAAATAGTTATATTATTACGACTTTTTTTAGTTACTTTTCTTGTAGAATTCCATTCTCTTTCGACAAAATTTGATTGTACTTAACCAGACATCCATTCTGTCTTGTTTCTAATAACATATTTTAACGTCACTGATATTTTTTAATATATTTAAGAAAAATTTTCGCTGCT
>NW_014570464.1:9090-11451 GCF_001313835.1 Polistes canadensis
CCCCATATTTCTACTCCATACATAATCCCTGCTTTCACAATTGAATCCATAAGGAACAGCCTATCCTCCATGATATTTCTCCCTGCCCTTTTCCATATTCCCCATACCATATTCGCCGCCTTTTGCGCTTTCCCAGCTTTTTTCCTTCCATGCACCTAAACCGAATTTTTACTTGTAAACCAATATCTTAGGTATTTAAACTCCCTTACTACCTCCACTTTTGTTTTATTGATCTCCCATTCCTCCCTCTTCTCAACCTTACCTCCGATTCTGAAAATCATGATCTTTGTTTTCTTCTCATTTACCCGCATCTTGTTTTCCTGTGCCCATTTTTCCAAATCCTTTAGTATACTTCTTAACCCTTCCGCAGTCTCCGCCCATGCCGCAATGTCATCTGCATACTTTATCGCAAATATTTTTTGCCTCCCTATTAAGGCTCCCCCTTCATTCTTCGCCATCCATCTTTCTTCCAAATCATCTATATACAAGTCGAACAAGACTGCGCTTAACGCGCAACCTTGCCGCACTCCCTGATCTGTTCTGAAGCTTTCCGTAATTTTCCCCTGAGTCTGTACTTCCGCTCTCGTTTCCCTATAAATCTCTTTAATTGTCTCCATCATTCTACCTTCTATCCCTTTATCCTTCAACTTYACTATCATCTTTTCCCTGTTTACCCTATCAAATGCTGCTTTGAAGTCAATGAAAGCCATATACAGCATCCCACCTTTAACCTTAAGTCTATTATTTATTATTGCGTTCAATGTAAAAATCTGATCCCTTGTACCTCTTCCCTTTCTGAATCCCGCCTGACTTTCCTTCAGCTTTTTGTGTTTTTCTATCCAACCACTTAATCTTTCTGTCATCATCTTTGTTAATACCTTGTAACCCACATCCAATAACGATACTCCTCTATAATTTTCTGCCTTGTCCCTATCCCCATCCTTAAAAATTGGCACAATTCTCGCTGTTTCCCATCCCTTCTCCATGTCCCCGTGCAACCAGACCCTATTCAATGCGTCTCTCAACTCCTCCTTCGGCCTCTCCGGTAAAGCTTTCAAAAATTCCACCCCTACACCATCCTCTTCTGCAGCCTTCTTGTTCCTAATTCCGCTAAGAGCACTCTCCAATTCCATCCTCCCGAACTCCTCAAAAACTTCCCTCTTTTCCTTCTTTTCTTCCTCGCTAATCTCCTGCTCAGCCTTTTTCCAAACACTTCCAATCCTTCCCTCCCYCTCTATCCCACTCCTTTCATTCCCTTCCTCACTCAGCAGCCCCTCAAAATGCCTCCTCCATTGCTCCTTCGTTAATCTTTCAGWCGTCCTACATCTACCCTTGTTTCTGAATCTATTTATCGCCTTCCACCACATTKTCATATCCTTTGCCTTTCCTACTTCCTCCCACAGCTCCCTTCTTCATTTATCCCTTGCTTCCTTATATGCTTCTCTCACTTTCCTTCTTTCTCTAACCAATTCTTGCTTGTTCTCTAAACTCCTAACCTTTGTAAACGCTTTCAATTTATCCSACATTTTCTTTCTTTGCACTTTACATTCCTTATTAAACAACCTTGGCAGTTCCCTCTTTCTTTTTCTTTTTCCACCTCTGGTTTTTAACCCTATCCTCTCCGCTGCTCTCAGTATTTTCTTTTTTACCCCCTCCCATCCCTCCCTTCYCCGTCCAAGCTCCTCCTCCTTCTGAATTTCCTCTCYGAATTCTTCCGCTTTCTCTTCCTTCCATAATAGCCTCCCCCTCTTATGTTCCTCTTCATCCTCTATCTCCTCCTCTTGCCCCACCCCCCCCCTTTTCCCCAATCTCAAAAATTATCAGCAAATGATCCGACTCGATTCTTTCCCTCACCTCCATCCATCTGACCGTACTTTTTCTCTCTCTGTCTAATTCAATCAAGTAATCAATCACCGATCCACTACACTCTTCACCACCTCCTACAAATGTAATTCTGCCCTCCTTATCTCCCTTCGCCCTCCTATTCAGTACCTTCAAACCAAGCTCTTCACAGACGCCTAACAGCCTTCTACCTTCTGTATTCACCGTACTATCCTGCGACTTTCTCATTTCCCCTCAAACTCCTCCACACCATCATTATTACCAGCCTGTTCGCCTTCAATTTTCGCATTCCAATCACCGACAATAATAACATTCTCGGTGGCTCCTCCCTCCTCCAGTATAAGTTCTTTTAATTCCTTCTCCAATTTCTTAATTCCTACGTTGTTGTACACCGTTATAATAGCCGTTYTTTCCCTTGTCTCATCATTCACCATGATTAGTCCATATTTCCATTTTTTTATGCTCCAGTTCCTTGCCAAACTCTTTCTTATACCTACCACCTGACCCCCTTTTGCCCTA
>NW_014570464.1:12494-14798 GCF_001313835.1 Polistes canadensis
TTGCTCTTCCCCACATCCCATCTCCCTCGCTTCTGGACCGACCCCCCTTCATACTCCACCGACTCACCGCTCACAGACTCCAGACTGACACTTCTTCTCCTCTCGCCTCTTGTATTCAAACCCTTTCTCCATATATCCCTGCTTTCCTTTTCTATCACTAGCCTATTTATTTTCCGCAATAGTCGCCCACGTTCCTCCTCCCACTGCCTCCTGTCTCGCTCCGTCACCTCTCTCATTCTCCTCAGATCATTTTCCCATCTCGTTCTATCATTTTTTATCCTTGTACATTCCGCACACAATTCCTCCTCTCTCCACTCGTTCTTCCCCCTGGCTATCTCGTCCGTCACCCGCTGCCACATCTTATCAATCGCATCATTCACCCTTCTTCTAACTTCTTGTCATAACACACTCTCCAGCTCTTTTGCTTTCTTGTCCATTCTATTTCCCATCTTTATCTCCGATTCCCTCAATCCTTTCAGCCAATTGTATAGACCCTCCGACTCCTCTGGTATATACTCGATGCTCCTGATATTGCCCATATAGTCCCCAACCTCTTTCGAGGTCCCTTCTCCCCTTCCTTCTTTTCCACTGTTCCCCACGCTTTCTTCCACACTCCCCTCTCCTATTACCCCGTGTTTTTTAACTTTCCCCTCATTCTTCTTATGCTCGACACCTTCCAAGTTCGCCTTCCCTTCCACCTCCCCCAAAACTATCAGAACATCTTCATTCCGGCTTATCTCCGTTCCTACACTCCTCCCCTTTACACCATCTGTCCTCTCTCCTCCCCCATTCGCCTCATCAAGCAGCTCCGCTAAGTAACGCTGCCCATTGCGTTCGCCACCTGCCCCATCAACGCTCCTTTCTATCCCTCCCTCCTTACTGATCCCTTCCACCATTTCAGCCGAACACTTGCACGGCGTACGCCTCAACTTGCATCTCGGCTCAAACCCCATCCACGCGCATTCTTTTTTTTCTCCCTCCACCGTCAAGAAACGGTCTATCTTCTCGTTGCCGCAATTTCCCACTTTTCCTTCGCATTTTTTTGGTCTTCCCGAGCCTCTTTTCTTCACAACTTCTGCCTTGTTCTTTCCCATCGTTCCCTTTACCGGCGCCTCGCTGAACTCTGTCACTTCCTCACTCATCCTATCCACCTAACCTCCACAAAAAATACACCTATCTACACTTGCACTTTAAACTCCTACCTCTCCCTTAATCTATTAACCTACACTCGTACTGGCTCCTCTCCCGTGTCTCCGCCACTATTTCTCCTTTTCACTTCCCTAGTTTGCTTAATTACTTCTACCTTTTTCATTTCTTTCGGCACTCGCTCTCCAACGTCCACTCTCACCAAAACTTCCTCTTCCTTTCTTGTTAAAGACTATTAGATATCTAAAAAATGTGCTAAACTACAAATTCTATAAAACGTTTTCTTTTAAGTTTTAAAGCGTTTACTAACAAATAAAAATTGTTAAGTCTAATAAAATCTAGCAAACATTATTTGTAATTGGACTACTGCAGTCAAAAAAAAAGAGAAAAAAGGAACAAATCATTTTATTACAAGATTTTTTGGTTACTTTACGTGAAGAATTCAATTCTTTTTCAACAAAACTCGATTGTAGTAGACCTGACATCCATTCTGTCATGTTTCTAATAGCACATTTTACCGTCGCTAAAAATTTTTCAATATATTTAAGAAAAATTTTCGTTGCTTTCTTGATTAAATATTAGTTGAAAACTATCAGATATCTAAATAAGTGCTATATATTAACGGCTATAAAACTTTTTCTTTCAAGTTTTAAAGCGTATAATAACACATAAAAAGTGTTATGTCCAATGAAATCTAGCAAATATCATTTACTTTTCAACAACTGCAGTCGATGAAAAAAGAAAAAATCATTTTATAACGACTTTTCTTTGGTACTTTACGTGTAATATTTAATTCTCTTTCGACAAAACTCGATTGTAATCAACCTGACATCTATTCTGTTAAGTTTAAAATAACAAATTTTTTCCTTTGCTTAAAATTTTTTAGTATACTTAAAAAAACTTCTTGCTACTTTGTGATTTAAATCTCAGTTAAAAATTATGAATATTATAAAAAAGAGCTATTTACCAGAAGCTATAAAACGTCTTCTTTCAAGTTTTTAAACGTATACTAAAAATTAAAAAGTTATATGTCCAATAAAATCTAGCAAATATCATTTTCATCTCAACAACTGCATTCCGAAAAAAAGGAACAAATCATTTTATTACAACATTTTTTGGTTACTTAACGTGTACAATTCAATTCTTTTTCGACGATAC
>NW_014570465.1:0-7759 GCF_001313835.1 Polistes canadensis
ATAATATGTCATAATAAATAATTTTAGTTGCTGAGGAAGTCTCAAATAGAGACGAAACGTTCAACGGATAAATATTGTGTTCATCTTAATTAAACCCGTCCAAAAAACAACTTCCCTAAGAGTAAACTTAGTAATAATATTAATAAATTTTGGATAGGAAAAAAGAAAAAATCTTGATTATATTAACATTTAAATATATATTTAAAAAGAAATTTTAGCTACTTTCTGAAATAAATCGAAGGTAAAAACTATAAAACTTCTACAAAAGTGCTGTATAACTAAAGCTATAAAACGTTTTCTTTTAAGTTTTAAAGCGTAAACTGACAGAAATAAAAAGTGGTTAGTCCGAAATATTTAACAAACATTAGTTATATTTAAATAACTCTTGTCCAAAAAAAAAGAATAAATTATTTTATTACAACTTTTATTGGTTACTTTATGTTCGGCGATATTTACGGTGTTTGAATGGTTTATATTGCGCGCGGAATAGGATAGGCGGCGTAGACGTTAAAAAGGTTGTGAAGGCGCGCAAGGGCTATCGAAATGCGTGCGGGCGCGCCTTATCATGCAAGAGACATGGGAGAGCGCCTTGAGGTGTGTGGAGGGGATAGTATGCGCGGGGCCTTGTGCACGCACCTCAATCTCATTCTGGTATTGACTCTGGTTTGAGCTAACAACAGTGTGTTTCCAATCTTGATCTTCTCGCCATCTTGGCTTTTGTTCTAGGCAACGTGGCTAGAGCGTGTGAGAGTTAGTTAGGAGTGTGTGGAGTTGTCTGGTGGTTTGTTCCCAACAGAATTGTAGTCGGAATGTTGCAGCGAATTATCTGCATCTTGTCGCCAGGCTACTAACGTGGACTTGTAGTTGGACTGTTGTAGCGAATTATCTGCAACCTGTCGCTAGGCTACCAACGTGGTCATCTAGTCGGACAGTTGTAGCGAATTATCTGCAACCTGTCGTCAGGCTACCAACGTGGGCTTGTAGTCGGACAGTTGTAGCGAATTATCNTGTCGCCAGGCTACCAACGTGGGATAAGGTTCTGGCCAGACAGGCCATCGTTAGGTGCGATAAGAAACAGCGTGCGTTCGGTTGTCGCCTTGCGTCAGAAGCGAACGGTAAGAGAGCTCTCTAGCGTGCGACCAAAAGGTACCTCGCGTCGTTATTCTAATAATATATTTACTTTTCAGCCTTTTATTTGTCATTGTACGTTACACCAGTTTTATTAAATAAATGTTCTCTTGCCCCGGCTTTTCTCTGAATTCCGTGAGAGTTTTTATGTCGAGGCAAGTAGCTTTGTGCCGCGTAATCCTGTTTTGTTCATTTATCTATCCTGTCCTATCTCACTCATACTAGCGTTAAACTATTTAGTAGAATTTATTAGGAGATACTCGACCATTTTCTGGTCACCTATATAAATGCTAGAAATATTGGTGCCTCGGGTGGGGAATGAGTGATAGGTTGGATTGATAAATTCGTAAAATCGGAAAACGCTTGCGTCTTTTTTCCTCTGTTCTTTGTTGTGCACTTCTTTGTGGCTTTGTCTGAGTGTTGCGTCATCGTGCTTTGTCCGCGGGGATCACGTGGTGCGTTTTGATTCGAGACGTGCCACGTGTTAGGTCTTTACTTCCGACCGCACGTTTTACCCCCATTTGGCTAGGTCTTTACTTCCGGCCGCACGGTTTACCCCCACTCGGCTAGGTCTTTACGTCCGGCCACACGGCTTACCCCCACTTAGCAAGTGCTTTACTTCCGGTTGCACGGTTTACCCCTACTCGGCTAGGTCTTTTCGTCCGGCCACACGGCTTACCCCCACTTAGCTAGCGCTTTACTCCCAGCCGCACGGTTTCCCTCCACCTAGCTAGCGCTTTTACTTCCTTCCGCACGGTTCCCTCCACGTGGTTGGCCCGTTATTTCCGGCCGCTCAGGTTCCTTTTTCCGGTTTGAGACTTAGGCTGAGCATTAGGTCCATTGGTGGGGACGCGGACAGCGAGTAGTGGGGGCTCTAAATTTGGGACCACGGTGGAACGTCATAGCGCCGCGTTTCCTTGGTTACGGGTTAACGATCCGGGTACTCTAGCACGCGCGTTCTTTTCTTTTCCCTCTCCTTCGTCTACCGTTTTGGAGAGCAAGAGTAGGGACAAGACAGCAGCCCTCCGTGTTCTAGTTGTCGTTACATTTAGTAATCCCATTTTACGTTAGATTCGCTTATCATGTCTCCTGCTGCTTTGAATAAGTTGGTCGCCCTGCAGAGGACGCGTCTCGCCGAGCTTAAGAGTATCCATCGTCGATTAGTGGCTAGACCGCTTTCGTCCCTGGAGGTCGATCTGATTCTGCCGGGAATAGATGCGTTGGCTACGGTATTTGCGGCGGTGCGGCAGACCCACGAAGAGATCGCAGTTAGACCGGACGCCGTTAGCGACCCGTATATGATAAAGGATGAAATTGAGAAAATCCGTGAGGCATATGATGAGGCCTCCCGCGCGTTTGTAGCGTTGCGTCGACAGCTTATCCAAGCAGAGGCGCCCACCCCCACAAGGGAATCTTCCCACCCCCAGGGGTCCGGATTAGATCCGAGTTATTCGGAGATCCCAAAGATGTCTCTTCCAGAGTTTTCGGGCGATGAGGAGGATTGGGAGAACTTTTTTGACAGTTTTAGGTCTATGGTGCACGTTGCCCCGCGACTGGACGATACCACCAAGTTGCGATATCTAAAATCGTTCCTAGTCGGTGAGGCTGCAGGATGGATTAAAGATGTGTCGATTAGCACTGCGAATTATGCTAGCATTTGGGAGGCGTTAAAGGCACAGTATTATAATCCGATGCTCCTTCAGTTTAAAAAACTTCAGGGATTGTTCTGAATTCAGGATCTTCCGCGTCTTAAGAGGGAGTCCATCGCGGAGCTGCGTTTACTCCTTGATAGGATGCAGTGTATAGTTAGGTCTCTGAAGAATGCGGGTTGGCCGGTAGAAAATTGGGATAGCGTACTTTATTTCTTGCTCGTTACGCGATTGGACATGGACACGCGTAAGTCGTGGAATGCGGAACTCGTCTCGATGGAAGGGTTGAGCACAGCTTCAGGATCGAAGTCAGGAAGGAGAGGCGCCCCTGGGCCCTGCTTTATGCCCACGTTCGCGGAATTGGTCGGATTTCTCGAGAATAGGGCGCGGGTTTGTGCGGTGCAGGTGGAAGAACAAGGAAAAAAAAGGGTAGGCTCCCCTCCTAGATCAGGTCCTCCCCGCAAGATTCTCCATTCGAGGAGTCCGGGGATCACGCCTATGGAAACTGGAAGTGGTGTCCAGTGTCGATTTTGTTTTGGTCCACACCAGGTGACTAGGTGTGATCGTTTCAGGTCATTGGCGGTACCGGAGCGGAGGCAAGAGGTTAAGCGTTTGGGTCGGTGTTTCAATTGTCTCATGCAGCATTCTGTGAATTCTTGTCCCTCTAAGTGGCGTTGTTCCATTTGCAATGGCAAGCACCATACGCTCATCCATGCGCCCGGTACAGTAGAAACGCGGGAATCCGTTTTCAAAAGATCCTTGGGAGGTTCGGGAGGTGATGAGACTGGTTAGCCACCAGCGAGTTTGCATGCGGCTTGGTTTCGGGTAGTGTTAGGAGGTCTCTACTTGCTCCTGCACGAGTCTGGGTAGCAGGTATCCAGGGAAAGAGGCCGTGGTCACGAACGATACTGGCCTAAGGCTCGGAGGGTTTTTTATTTCAGAGACTATAGCGCAGTTACTCGGTTTGTCTAAACGCCGTAGTTATATGCCTCTTTCAGGACTTGGGACAGGAGACGTGGGCACCGCCTGCTCGGAGTTTCGAGCTACTATTCGGTCGGCAGTCGACACCACCTTTCAGGTCGAGGTGGATGCTTCGGTGTTGCTCAAATTAACTTCTCTGCTTTCTTCTGCCAATTTTACTTTCAGTGCTGTCGGAGAGCTGGTCAAGGACATTTCGTTAGACGATCCAGAGTTCGTCATTTTGAAGCGGATCAACGTGATTTTAAGTGCCGATGTTTACGGCCAATTACTCCGGTCGGCGTTGAGGAGATCCTCGACGTCGCGGCTCGTCGCGCAGGATACGGCGCTTAGGTGGATCTTCCCTGGACTGGTGGATGGAGGAGTTGCACAGCGGACGAAGGGGATAGCGGCTACATCTCCGACGCGAGGTGCAGCTACCATTGAAGCAGGAGCACCTCCAGGCGCAGCAGAGGCGCAGCGGATGGCTTTTAGCTCTCTGGTATCTAGCTCGAGTTTAATCGTAGGTTGCAAGGTTCGAGGTTCGAGGTCAGAGATCTTACGTCAGGAGGCACGGTGGGTACCTCTTCATGCAGGTGTACAGCAGAGTGATTCGAGGTGGAAACCAAGGTGGTATTCAACGCCTATCGACCACGAGAGGCGGATTCTTACTAAACTCTTCTCTATTAACAAATCTGTTGCAAAACTATCCCTCATTAATTCTATTTTATTGGCGCAGGTACCGGTATTCCGTTCTTGCGGATGTCATTGAGCTGTTGTGACAATTTTTGGTTGTACAAGAGCCTCAGGATTAGTAAAGGTTTATCTGTCACCGGAGCTTTGTCGGACACTGGGAAATTTCGTTAAATAGGACCACTGATGGCGTTGCTTGCGCTCCTATTTGGCTATTTGCGCTCTGTCACCACGTTTTCGACACGAAGATTTTCGCTAGGTCCCGAAAAAGGACGAGTTTAGGATAAAGCTCACCGGCCGAGATATTGAGGCTGGATAGTTGGCTATTGAAATGGAGATGGCTAGGAGGTATTGCTAACTTTTCACACTAGATACCTAGTTCCTCGGATGCTTTGTTGCGCGCGTACGCCGCAACGATATAGGTGTGTATGGCGGGGGGAGTTGGAAACCTTCGGGTGTCTATTACCTTCAAAATCGAAGGTAATTCTGGTAAAGACTGTGAGTATTTTTAATTTAGAACCTTGTGGAGCAGCTCTTCTCGTTAAGCTTATCCTTCATCTAACTTGTTTGGACTTCTTACAGAAGTGCCCAATTTAGCCTGGTCAGATAGCCAGATTGTGCTTACTTGGATGCGTTTGCATTCAGGCCACCGGAAAACCTTGTAGCTCACAGTGTCTACCTTGGTTCAGGACGTCGAGTTGGTTACTTTGCCGAAAAATCGGTTAAATAGGTTTCAACTTCTTCTGCGCGTCCGCAATAATTCTTGGAAGCGGTGGTCGAACGAGTACTTGTTGCACTCACAGGGCAAGGGAATTGGAGAGATCCTTGAGAGAACTTCAGAGTAGAGCATCTTGTATTGACTCGGGATGATCAGCATCCTACCTCAAGTTAGCCGTTGGGAAGGGTCACCTAGTTGTACCCTGGCCCTGACGGGTTGGTGCGAATCATAACCATCAATACCAGCACCTCTTTGCGCCAGCGACTCATTGCGCGCCTGTGCCCCCTCAGGTTGGACGATAGTGACAGTTGAGAAAGCCAGTCAACAGCAGCTCGGTTTGATTCGTCAGTATGACGAAGGCGGGCGGGATGTTCAGCGATATTAACGGTGTTTGAATGGTTTATATTGCTTGCGAAATAGGATAGGCGGCGTAGGCGTTAAAAAGGTTGTGAGGGCGCGCAAGGGCTATCGAAATGCGTGCGGGCGCGCCTTATCATGCAAGAGGCATGGGAGAGCACCTTGAGGTGTGTGGAGGGGATAGTATGCGTGGGGCCTTGTGCACGCACCTCAGTCTCATTCTGGTATTCACTATGGTTTGAGCTAACAACAGTGTGTTTCCCATCTTGAGCTTCTCCCTATCTTGGCTTTTGTTTAGGCAACGTGGCTAGAGCGTGTGAGAGTTAGTTAGGAGTGTGTGGAGTTGTCTAGTGGTTTGTTCCCAACAGGATTGTAGTCGGACAGTTGTAGCGAATTATCTGCATCTTGTCGCCAGGCTACCAACGTGGGCTTGTAGTTGGACAGTTGTAGCGAATTATCTGCAACCTGTCGCCAGGCTACCAACGTGGGCTTGTAGTCGGACAGTTGTAGCGAAATACCTGCAACCTGTTGCCAGGTTACCAACATGGGATAAGGTTCTGGCCAGACAGGCCATCGTTAGGTGCGATAAGAAAYAGCGTGCGTTCGGTTGTCGCCTTGCGTCGGAAGCGAACGGTACGAGAGCTCTCTAGCGTTCGACCAAAAGGTCCCTCGCGTCGTTATTCTAATAATATATTTACTTTTTAGCCTTTTATTTGTCATTGTACGTTACACCAGTTTTATTAAATAAATGTTCTCTTGCCCCGGCTTTTCTCTGAATTCCGTGAGAGTTTTTATGCCGAGGCAAGTAGCTTTGTGCCGCGTAAACGTGTTTTGTTCATTTATTTATCCTGTCCTATCTCACTCATTCCAGCGTTAAAATATTTAGTAGAACTCATTAGGAGAAACTTGACCATTTTCAGGTCACCTATATAAATGCTAGAAACACTTTACGTAAAGAATTCTATTCTTTTTGGACTAAATTCGATTGTAGTCAACCAAAAATCTATTCTGTTTAGTTTTTAATAGCACATTTTTACCGTCGCTTGAAATATTTTAATATATTTAAAAGAAATTTTCGCTACTTTGTGAAATAAATCGCTGTTTAGAACTATAAAATTTCTAAAAAAGTTCTATTTAAAAGAAGCTATTAAACGAATTCTTTCAAGATTTAGAGCGTATTCTTACAAAGAAAAAGTCTTATGTGCAACAAACTCTAGAAAATATTATTTAGATTTTAACCACTGCAGTCCAAAAAAAGAGAAAGAATCATTTTATTTAACCTTTTTTTGATTTCTTCACGTAAAGAATTTAATCTTTTTTCAACAAAACTCGATTGTAATTAACCTGACATTAATTCTGTTTTGTTTCTATAGCCCATTTTTACTGTCGCAAAAATATTAATATATATTAAAAAAGAATATTTCGCCACTTTCTGGAATAAATCGAAAGTAAAAACTATAAGATTTCAACAAAAGTGCTATATACCTAAAGCTATAAAACGTTTTCTTTCAAGTTTTAAAGCGTAAACTAACAAAAGTATAAAGTATTTAGTCCGAAATATTTAACAAACATTAGTTATATTTAAACAACTGTAGTCCAAAAAAAAGAAAAAATCATTTTATTACAACTTTTATTGGTTACTTTACGTAAAGAATTCAATTCTTTTTCGACTAAAATCGATTTTAGTTAATTTACATCTATTCTTTTTAGATTCATATAAAATATTTTTAACTTCGCTAAAATTTTTTTTATATATATTTAAAAGAAATTTTTGGTACTTTCTGAATAAAATCGTAGTTAAAAACTATTTAATTTCTAAAAAAGTGCTATATACCAAAAGCTTAAAAACTTTTGTTTTCAAGTTTTTATGCGTGTACTAACAAATAAAAAGTTTTATGTCTGACAAAATCTAGCATATATTATTTATATTTCAACAACTGCAGTCCAAAAATAGAGAAAAAATCATTTTGTTACAAATTTTTTTTGTATCTTTACGTGAAGAATTCAATTCTTTTTCAACAAAACTCGATTGTAATCAACATGACAATAATTCTGTTTTGTTTCTATAGCCC
The DNA here is from genome assembly GCF_001313835.1 of Polistes canadensis. Lineage (NCBI taxonomy): Eukaryota > Metazoa > Arthropoda > Insecta > Hymenoptera > Vespidae > Polistes > Polistes canadensis. The sequence goes on from NW_014570465.1 coordinate 7,575, forward strand.
ATTTTTACTGTCGCAAAAATTTTTATATATACTTGAAAAGAAATTTTCGCTCCTTTTTGGATTTAATCATAGTTAAACAATATAAAATTTTAAAAAAAGTGCTATATAACAAAAGCTTAAAAACATATTTTTTCAAGTTTTTAAGCGTTTACTTACAAAAAAAAAGTGTTAAGTCCAAAAAAATT
>NW_014570465.1:7833-10686 GCF_001313835.1 Polistes canadensis
AAGCGTTTACTTACAAAAAAAAAGTGTTAAGTCTGAAAAAATTTAGCAAACATCATTTATATTTCAACAGCTCTAGTCTAAAAAAAGAGAATAAATCATTTTATTACATCTTTTTATAGTTACTTAACGTGTAGAATCAACGTTTTTTTATAAAAATAAGATTGTAGTAAACCTAAAATCTATTCTGTTTAATTTTTCTAATAGCACATTTTTACCGTCGCTAGAAATTTTTTAATATATTTAAAAGAAATTTTTGGTTTTTTTGTGAATTTAGTTCTAGTTCAAAACAATAAAACTTCTTTAAAAGTGCTATATAACAGATGCTATAAAACGTTTTCTTTTAAGCTTTAAAGCGTATATTTACAAATAAATAGTGTTTAATCCGAAAAAATTTAGCAAAAAATATGTATATTTTGACTACTGCAGTGAAAAAAAAAAGAAAAAGTCATTTTATTTCCACTTTTTTTTGTTACTTTACGGGAAGAGTTCAATTCTTTTTCAACAAAACTCGATTGTAATATACTTGACATCCATTCTGTTTAGTTTATATAGCCCCATTTTACTGTCGAAAAAATTTTAATATATATATAAAAAGAAATTTTCGCAACGTTCTGGATTAAATCGCAGTTAAAAACTATAAAATTTCTACAAAAGAGCCATATAACTAAAGCTGTAAAACGTTTTCTTTCAAGTTTTAAAGCGTAAAATAACAGAAATTAAAAGAATAAGGTTCAAATATTTAACAAACAATTATTATTTTTAAACAACTCTAGTCTAAAAAAAGAGATAAAATCATTTCATTACAACTTTTATTGGTTGTTTTATGTGAAGAATTCAATTCTTTTTAAGCGATATTCGATTGTAAAAAACCTAAAATCTTTTCTCTTTAGTTTTCAGTAGCCTCTTTTTACTGTCGCAAAAAATTTTTTTATATATTTAAATGGAAATTGTCGCTACTTGCTAAATTAAATCGTTGTTAAAAGCTATAAAATTTAAAAAAAAGGGATATATAACTTTGGCTATAAAACGTTTTCTTCCAAGTTTAAAGGCGTATACTTACAAATAAAAAGTGTTATGTGCAATAAAATCTAGAAAGTATCACTGATATTTTAACCACTAAAGTTCAAAAAAAGAGAAAGAATCATTACATTACAACTTTTTTTTGGTTACCTTACGAGTAGAATTTAATTCTTTTTCAACGAAACTCGACTGCGGTAAACCTGACATTCATTCTGTTTAGTTTTTAATAGCAAAATTTTACCGTCAGTAACAATTTTTTAATATATATATTTAAAAGAAAATGTCGCTACTTTTTGAATTTAATTGTACTTAAAAACTATACAAATTCTAAAAAAGTGCTATTTATTAGAAGCTATGAAACGTTTTCTATCAAGCTGTAAAACGTATACATACATATCAATAGTGTTCAGTCCGAAGAAATTTAGCAAACACTATCTATATTTCGACTATTGCAGTAGAAGAGAAAAGAAAAAATCATTTTATTTAACATTTTTTTGGTTTCTTTACGTGAAGAATTTAATTCTTTTGCAACGAAACTCGATTTTAATAAACCTGACATCCATATGCTTTATTTTCTTGTAGCCCATTTTTACCGTCTATAAAAATTTCTTAATATATTTAAAAAGAAATTTTTGCTACTTTTTAAATTTAATCGTAGTTAAAAACTATAAAAATAAAAAAAAGCGATATTAAACTTAGGCTATAAAACGTTTTCTTTCAAGTTTAAAGGCGTATACTAACAAATAAAAAGTGTTATGTCTAATTAAATCTAGCAAATATGATTAATATTTAATCAACTGCAGTCCAAAAAAGGAGAAAAAATCATTTTATTTAACCTTTTTTTGGTTTCTTTACGTGAAGAATACAATTCTTTTACAACGAAACTCGATTTTAATTAACCTGACATTAATTCTGTTTTGTTTCTATGGCCCATTTTTACTGTAGCAAAAATTTTAATATATATTTAAAAAGAAATTTTCGCTTTTTTCTGGATTAAATTGTAGTTAAATACTATAAAATTTCTACAAAAGTGCTCTATGACTAAAGCTACAAAACGTTTTCTTTCAAGTTTTAAAGCGTAAACTAACAGAAATAAAAAGTATATAGTCTCAAATATTTAACAAACATTAATTATATTTAAACAACTTCAGTCTAAAAAAAAAAATTTTTTTATTACAAATTTGTTAGTTACTTTACGTAAAGAAATCAATTCTTTTTAAGCAAAACTCGATTGTAAAAAATCTGACATCTTTTCTCTTTAGTTTCCAGTAGCCACTTTTTACTATCGCAAAAAATTGTTTAATATATTTAAAAAGAAATTGTCGCCACTTGCTAGATTAAATCGTTGTTAAAAGCTATAAAATTAAAAAAAAAGTTATATATAACTATTGCTATAAAATGTTTTCTTTTAAGTTTATAGGCGTATTCTAACAAATAAAAAGTAATATATGTAATTTAATCTAGCAAAAATGATTTATATTTTAATAACTTCAGTCCAAAAAAAGAGAAAAAATCATTTCATTACAACTTTTTTTTGGTTATCTTACGAGTAAAATTTAATTTTTTTCAACGAAATTCGACTGCGGTAAATCTGACATTCATTCTGTTTGGTTTTTAATAGCAAAGTTTAACCGTCAGTAAGAATTTTTTATTTATATATTTTAAAGAAAATGTCGCTACTTTGTTAATTAAATTGTACTTAAAAACTATAAAAATTCTAAAAAAGTGCTATATAACAGAAGCTATAAAACGTTTTCTTTTAAACTTTAAAGCGTATACTTACAAACAAAAAGTTTTAAGTCGGAAAAATTTAGCAAACACCATTTATATTTC
>NW_014570465.1:10961-15000 GCF_001313835.1 Polistes canadensis
AAAATCGATTGTAGTCAATCTTACATCTATTCTAATAGTTTCAAATAACACATTTTTACCTTTGCTAAAAATCTATTAATATATTTAAAAGAAATTTTTGCTACTTTGTGAATTAAATCGCTGTTTAGAAGTATAAAATGTCTGAAAAAGTCCTATTTAAATGAAGCTATAAAACGATTTCTTTCAAGCTTTAGAGCTTATTCCTAAAAAGAAAAAGGGTTATAAGCAATAAAATCTAGAAAATATCATTTATATTTTAACAACTGCAGTCCAAAAAAGAGAAAATATAATTTTAATACAACTTTTTTTGTTACTTTACGGGAAGAATTCAATTCTTCATAAACGAAACTCGATTGTAAAAAACCTAACATCATTTCTTTTTAGTTTCTAGTAACCTTTTTTACTGTCGCAAAAAATTGTTTAATATATTTAAAAAGAAATTGTCGCTACTTGCTAGGTAAAATCGTTGTAAAAAGCTATAAAATTTAAAAAAAAGTGATATATAACTTTAGCTATAAAACGTTTTCTTTCAAGTTTAAAGGCGTATACTAACAAATAAAATGTAATATGTCTGATTAAATCTAGCAAAAATGATTTATACTTCGACAACTGCAGTCCATAAAAAGAGGAAAAATTATTTTATGAAAACATTCTTTAGTTACTTCACGGGCAGAATTCAATTCTTTGTCATAAAACCTTGATTGTAGTCAACCAAAAATCTATTCTGTTTAGTTTTTAATAGCACATTTTTACCGTCGCTAGAAATCTTTTATTATATTTAATAAAAATTTTCGCTACTTTGTGAATTAAATAATAGTTAAAAACTATATAATTTTAAAAAAAGTGCTATTTCACAGAAGCTATGAAACATTTTCTTCCAAAGTTTAAAACGTATATTTACAAATAAAGAGTGTATAGTCTGAAAAAATTTAGAAAACAATATGTATATTTCGACTACTACAGTAAAAGAAAAGAAAAAGTCATTTCATTTAACCTTTTTTTGGTTTCTTTAACTGAGAAATACAATTCTTTTACATTAAACTCGATTGTAATTAACCTGACATTAAATCTGTTTTTTTTCTATAGCCCATTTTTACTGCCGCCAAAATTTTAATATATATTTAAAAGAAATATTTACTACAATCTAGATTAAATTGTAGTTAAAAACCGAAAAATTTCTATAAAAGTGCAATATAACAAAAGCTATAAAACGATTTCTTTTAACTTTTAAAGAGTAAACTAACAAATAATAAGTGTTATGTCCAATGATATCTAGCAAATATCATTTATGTTTTAACAACTGCAGTCAAAAAAAAGAGAAAAAATTATTTCATTACAACTTTTTTTTGGTAACCTTACGAGAAGAATTTAATTTTTTTCAACAAAAGTTGACTGCAATAAATCTGAYATTCAATCTGTTTAGTTTTTAATAGCAAATTTTTACCGTCAGTAACAATTTTTTAATTATATATTTAAAAGAATATGTCGCTACTTTGTGAATTTAATTGTACCTAACAACTATAAAAATTCTTAAAAAGTGCTATTTAATGAAAGCTTTAAAACGTTTTCTATCAAGCTTTAAAGCGTATACTTACAAATAAATAGTGTATAGTCCGAAAAAATTTAGCAAGCAATATGTATATTTTGACTACTGCAGTTAAAAATTAAGAAAAAGTCATTTTATTAACCCTTTTTTTGGTTTCTTTACTTAAAGAATACAATTCTTTTACAACAAAACTCGATTGTAATTAACCTGACACTAATTCTGTTTTGTTTCTATATCCCATTTTTACTGTCGCTGAAAATTTTTTAATATATTTAAAAGAAATTTTCGCTACTTTGTGAATTCAATCGCTGTTCAGAAATATAAAATTTCTACAAAAGTGCTATATCTAAAGGTATAAAACGTTTCCTTTTAAGTTCTCAAGCGTAAACTAACAGAAATAAAAAGTGCTTAGTCCGAAATATTTAACAAACATTAGTTATATTTTAACAACTCTAGTCACAAAAAAAAAGAAAAAATCATTTTAGTACAACTTTTATTGGTTACTTTACGTGAAGAATTCAATTCTTTTTTGAATAAAATCGATTGTAGTCATTCTTACATCTATTCTGCTTAGTTTCAAATAACACATTTTTACTTGTGCTAAAAATTTTTTCATATATTTAAAAGAAATTTTCGCTACATTGTGAATTAAATCGCTGATTAGAACTATAAAATTTCTAAAAAAGTGCTATTTATAAAAAGCTATGAAACGATTTATTTCAAGCTCTAGAGCGTATTCTTAAAAAGAAAAAGGGTTATGTGCAATAAAATCGGAAAAATATCGTTTATATTTTTACCACTGCAGTCCATAAAAAGAAAAAAAATCATTTTATTACAACTTTTTTTAGTTACTTTACGTGAAGAATTCTATTCTTCCTAAAAGAAACTCGATTGTAAAAAACCTAACATCGTTTCTTTTTAGTTTCTAGTAGCCTATTTTTACTGTCGCAAAAAATTTTTTAATATATTTAAAAAGAAATTGTCGCTACTTGCTAGATTAAATCGTTGTAAAAAGCTATAAAATTTAAAATAAAGTTATATATAACTTTAGCTATAAAACGTTTTCTTTCAACTTTAAAGGCGTAGACTAACAAATAAAATGTAATATGTCTAATTAAATCTAGCAAAAATGATTTATATTTCAACAACTGCAGTCCTAAAAAAGAGAAAAAATCATTTTATGGAATCATTCTTTAGTTACTTCACGTGCACAATTCAATTCTTTGTCATAAAATCTTGATTGTAGTCAACCAAAAATCTATTCTGTTTAGTTTTCTATAGCACATTTTTGCCGTCGCTTGAAATATTTTAATATATTTAATAGAAATTTTCGCTACTTTGTGAATTAAATCATAGTAAAAAACTATAAAATTTTAAAAAAAGTGCTATTTTACAGAAGCTATGAAACGTTCTCTTCCTAACTATAAATTGTATATTTACAAATAAAGAGTGTATTGTCCGAAAATTTCTAGAAAGCAATATGTACATTTCGACTACTGCAGTCAAAAAAAAAGAAAAAGTCATTTTATTTCAACTTTTTTTGGTTACTTTACGTTAAGAGTTCCATTCTTTTTCAACGAAACTCGATTGTAATATACCTGACATCCATTCTGTTTTGTTTCTATAGCATATTATTATTGTCGCAAAAATTTTAATATATATTTAAACAGAAATATTTGCTACATTCTAGGTTAAATTGTTGTTAAATACCACAAAATTTCTATAAAATTGCAATATAACAAATGCTATAAAACGATTTCTTTTAACTTTTGATGAGTAAACTAACAAATAAAAAGTGTTATGTCCAATGATATCTAGCAAATATCATTTATGTTTCAACAACTGCAGTCCAAAAAAAGAGAAAAAATCATGTCATTACAACTTTTTTTTGGTAACCTTACGAGTAGAGTTTAATTTTTTTCAACGAAACTTGACTACGGTAAATCTGACATTCATTCTGTTTAGTTTTTAATAGCAAATTTTTACCGTCAGTAACAATTTTTTAATTATATATTTAAAAGAAAATGTCGCTACTTTGTGAATTTATTTGTACCTAAAAACTATAAAAATTCTAAAAAAGTGCTATTTAATAGAAGCTATGAAACTTGTTTTACCAAGCTGTAAAGCGTATACATACAAATGAATAGTGTTCAGTCCGAAAAAATCTAGAAAACGATATGTATATTTCGACTACTGCAATTAAAAAAAAAAAGAAAAAGTCATTTTATTAACCCTTTTTTTGGTTTCTTTACTTGAAGAATACAATTCTTTTACAACAAAACTCGATTGTAATTAACCTGACATTAATCCTGTTTAGTTTCTATAGCCCATTTTTACTGTCGCAAAAATTTGAATATATATATAAGACTATAACTCTTATTATTAAGTGAGGAGGACCAACAAACTAAAATTTGTTTTTCTGAAAACCAAAATTCAAATTGCTATTTATTATATACATTATTTAATTACATCAATCACTATATCTAAATACCC
>NW_014570466.1:0-5462 GCF_001313835.1 Polistes canadensis
TTTACATAGTTAATAATATTCCTTTCGGCGATGAGATATCTCTCGACCAAAAGGTAATAATTATTTTCAATGTAAAAAAGTTCAGGATGTTTTACTAATCACATTTTCTTTTCAGGGTTGTGTTAGGCTTGGTTAGGTTTTATTTCCATTTATAATCAGGGACGATTCTARTTCTATATCATTAATCGTTGTAATATGCCAAATTATGCGAATACTTTTTGGAACGATTGACGTTTTTGGTCAAAGATTCTTTTCGTGCTCGCACGTAGAGAATGTCCGACAGTAGGCTTGAAGAAAGAAGAGGCTAAAAGCCGAAGAGGCCCCCACTTAACTGTGGCTCAAGAGGGCAACTACAGACATAATGAGTTATTTTCAAGTTCGACAGCATGGTTGAATCTTTTGAAAATAGCTCGTTGGTCATTTGATATTTTTTATTGTTTGTTTTTTCTTTGCTCGTCAATAATTTATAGTGGTTTTTTAAGAATGGAAGTAACTCACATAGTTTGCTGAATGTTTCAGGTTACCATCGTGGGATTTGCCATACCAGCCACCACACATCGAACATTATTTTTCCTAAAAATAAATCGAGTATTAGAAAAATTTGATTTTATAAATGATATTTCATTTAAAAGACAGAAAATATTTTAAAATCATGATAGAGTACAATACCATACCCGAATTATCGCTTTAATATCATATCATTTTTTAATTTCCTATTACACACAGTTTCCCTACTTTTCATTCTTCATTTCATTCGTAGAAACTAATTATCTTATCATGTTTTTTAATGACTCTTTTATTTTTTTTTAGGTATTAAGGTTGAAACTCTTAATTTTATTTTATTTTGTTTAAGGATATGATTAATTCCAATGGATTTGTAAGTATTGGATTTTCATCTAAAAAAGGAACTTACTTTTGATGTATTCATTACATCATTGCAAATCTAAACTAATCTTTCTTTTTCTTTTTCAGGTTCGTTTCCAGTATTTTTTTCAATGGGTAGCGGGTAGATTCTTTCTTTACGAAGAAAGGTCTACTTCAGGGATGCGACCCTGCCCACGCGAGCCTTGATTCTATCTTACCTCCACAGATAGAATCATGTCCTTACCTAAAATTCCACCCACACTTATCCTACTTTTAATATTTTGTTGGCAGGATGAATTATGGAGACAATGAAACACTTCGTCCAAGAGAAGAGAGATACGAATCAAAAGAAGACTGAGGTATGGTAAATGGTAGTATGAAATAATTATTTTTACAGGTACCAAGGAACAACACAAAATCACGAAAAGTTCTATCTCAAATGTCTTATTTTTTCTCTAGTTTTCTTTAGCAAGAAAAACCATGGAGACGATGACAAGTTCCGTTCAAGAGGAAGGGGAATTGGATTAAAAGATGACCAGAAGTGGACAAAGTTATGGTAAACTGTAGCAGAACAAAATTATTTCTATAAGTTGATGTGTGTGAATATTTCTAATCAGTTTATTGTTTCATGTAACAATTCTGTCCAAGAGGAAGAGGAAATGGATTAAAGGATGACCAGAAGAGGACAGAGTTATGGTAAATGGTAGTATGAAATAATTATTTCTATAAGTAAATGTGTGTGAATATTTCTAATCCGTTTATTGTTTTTCAGGTAGCATCACATATATAGGATAGTTATTTTTATAGCACTTTCTTTTCTATTTTTTACAGATATACACCATAAATTATGTACATTCATTTTTATTATACTATATTTTAGGTAGATTGAAAATTAATAATTATAAAATATTCCTAACTTGTAATTTCCGTATGTGCATATATTGAAATTATACTAAAGTGTATTAATTTTCAAGAAAATCATTGATGTAACTTGAATTTTATTCAGATGCACTCCTCGTTTTCATTTTCTTATTCAGTTTTCAAACTTTTCTCTTCAATTTCGATAGTAATTAATTGTAAGGATTTTCCGAATTAAACTGTTAGGGTTGGGCCTAAGAGTGGGGCTCATTAAAAACCGTTCTCGGTGTTATCATTTTCTTTGGTTTCAATTTAATTCGGATGTGGACATCTTCAGGATGCACATCCCGGGTCTTCAGAAGCGGTTACCTCCTCGTGGTTAGACCTGGGCAATGGTATTTTACTTTCAATATAATGTTTAACATATTTTATATACTAAACATTCCATTGCAAGTAAAATCCAGCCAAAGACCGCTTACCACAAACATTATAATGATAATTAGTTTCTTTTAACTTCCTAATTAATACCATATTCTTTTATTCCTTTCCTTGGTTCCTTTTATCCATTTCATATAGAGAAACTAATTACTTTATAATGATTTTTAATAACTTTTATATTTTTATAGATACCACACACACACACACACATACACATCCACACACAAAACAAATAGAAATTATTTAAATTTGTGAATTCTGTGAATTCTTCACGATCGAAACGTTACAGGGAGTCTTTTTTGTTTCTGCGGAAATGACGTTGTTAGCCACGGTAGGCGGCGCTAGCGTCGTTCGGCCATAGAATAAGTGATATGAATGTCAGCGCTGATTGGTGCATAGGATGTAGTAGGGATCTACTTATCTGCTGCTACTGGGTATAAACATGTTGTGCCATCTATCAGATGAAATATGCAAGAGTTTTTAGCATTCCTATATGTAATAGACACAATACATTTTTATTATAAATAACTAATATTTCTATTTATTCTCTGTGTGAGAGTACGAAAAAATTTTAATGAAACCTTTCAAAAATCATGATAAAAATTTTGCACTCCTCTGTATTTTTCAAATGATGGATTAAGTACTTTTTAACTTTCTTATACATGCAGTACTTATTATACATAAGAATCTTTTATATATCTAAAAGAAGCATGTGGAAGAATGAAAAGTTTAGAGTCCAGCATGTGGAGTGTTAAAACGTATAGAAACTGAAATGATCGAAATCAAAATTACACACATGAAATACATAAAAGTATTTTACATATATATATAAAAAAAAAAAAGCAGTTTTCCTACATAGAGGAGGATTAACTCGTTCGGTATAAACATCGAATATATCCGGCATCAATCTGATGACCTGTGTCTACGAGCTTTGGATATTATTTAATATTGTTTTATTAACATTACATTTACCACGTCCTTTAATTTGTTAAAATGCAGTAATTTGTAAAAAGATGCGCAAAAAACACAAAAAATTTAGATTATTCATTTCTAAATAAAATAAAATAGTATCTTCACTATACAATAAGATTGATAGGTGTTTCATAAGATTAATATTGAATAGTTGAATTACGTACAAGGGGTAAGTGACTCATTCTATATTTGGAATGATCATTCGGATTACTGAAATTCAGATAATCGAAATTTTACTGTATCGTTAAATTAATCAATAGGATTTTTGTATATGACTAACAAAATAAGAGATTGTTTCACACAATGATAGGAAAGATGAACGTTACTATAAAAATTCTATTCTTATAAATATATCATTTAAATTGATAAGATACGATAAAGATAACAAGTATTGACTCGTTTTCTAATTGATTAAATTCCTCTTTGAAGATATTAATCTTCAAAATGTGTGTTCAATGGAATAAATAAATAAAGGTAAAAAATAGAAGAAGAAATGATCAAGAAAGGCCATTATTTGATAAAAATCAATAAGAAAAAAATACGGTCAGATTTCAGAGAAAAATTACTTAGTAAACATGGCACCTAATCCGTTCTTATCTTTCAATAATATTTGACAAATATTTTCGATTTTTAAAAACCACAGGGGATTTATAAAACTGAACTGGGAGTTAAGAACCATAGATATTTTTTTATTAAAGTTAAAGCACTTATTTAAGGCACTTCTACATTTATACATTTGTGCAAACTTTCGATCGAATATTAAAATACATCAAAATGAAGATCACAATATTTGTATTGGCAATAGTATTATATTTGAACGAAGTAAGTACTCACTCAGTGAAAGAGAAGATCGAAGAATGTTTGAAAGTTGTCGAAGAAAAGATCAAAGAATCTATAGTAAAAATCGAAGATGAGATTAGGGATACTAATAGATATAGAAAAAGTCTGCAATATAATTTCAATAGTAAAATTGTTCCACGACAGGAAGATAGTGTAAAATCTATTCGTTGTTTTAATGATGTTTTGTTGGAAAAGATTTACGTAAGTATATATTGTGAGAATCAAATAAGTATAATTAATATTATTCATAGTATAGTATGATAGTATAATGAATAATAAAAATATAAATTACAAACATATATATATATATATAAATTTTTATTAAAATAAATATTATTGAAGTGATACACAAAATGTCAAACTATTTTATACTATTATTTATTATACTATTTATGATTATATATATATTAAAGATAAATAATGTTGAATATCGTAAATACAATATTATTTCTTTTTGTTTTTTTGTAAATAATAATAATAATAATAATAATAATAATAATAATAATAATTCAGATATTCGTCAACGATTCCAAAATACAAGAGAAGAATTCAACTAAATGTTATGAAATAAGTCAATTAGCTATGAGAACAATAAACATCAATAGTTATGCTTCATTAAACAACTGCACCAAAGAAGCAACAAAATTTGTTGAACAAGTTCAAACCAACATCGACGAAATCATTTCTGTACGGTTTTGTATTGTCATATTTGTTTCATTTTGTTCTAAAATTTGTTGAACTAACAATTGATCAACATCTTTATCGTGTTTTTTAATTTTTTTTGCAGACTGGTCAAACACTAACGACAGAATTAAATCGTATCTTCCCAGATTGTTATAGTCGTTTACCAAAAGTAATGTTAAATTGTGCCAATCGAAAAATGAAAAAACTTGAGGTACGTATTAAAAATTTGGAATCAACCTCAGATTCCATAAAAACAGCTGGGGACAGTGCTTCTGATCAAGGTTATCTTCGCGGTATCGCTTGTTATCAGGATGTTGTCATCGAAGCTCGTGAACATGCACTAAAAGTTCTATCCGATGCTGAACATTGTATTAATAATTCTTAATTGTTTCTTATTTTTATCGGAAAAACCAAAATAATTATAAAACTACTTTCCTATTATCATATTTTTGTGTGTAACTTATCATTATTAAGAAATAAGATTAATAAAAGCAAAAGTGAAAAAGATTTTTTTTGTAAACAAATTAAACAATTTGTCTGATTAACTGGTAGACAAAATTAATTAAATATCCAACAATAATCCTTTCCTCTTAATGTTTTCTATCATTATGTCGTTTATAAGTCTAATAACTTGAACTCGTAAAAAGGGAAAATAAAAAGACACACATTGTTCTTAATCCTTTTATCATTTTTATTTTCTTTATGTATAGTTTTAATAATCAGTCGTCTTAATTGATTTCAAACAAAATTTATTCTTATTATTAATATTATATTATCTCGTTATTATTTTTATTTTTTTTTTTTTT
>NW_014570466.1:5707-14838 GCF_001313835.1 Polistes canadensis
ACAAAATAATAATAAATTTATCACGATATTTTATCTATGAAAATGTTATTTGTTTTCTTTTCATTAATAATAAATAACTTATATGAGCGTGTGTTTAACACTTTGGGGACCGGTCACGAGTTAACTCGTGTTTTAAAAGAAAAATAGAAATAAGAAAAATAATATACAATTATATACATAATATAATATATAATAATATACATATATATAAAAATATAATATACAATATATAATAATAATATATACAATATGTATATATAATAATATAAAATAATATAAACATTTAATTTTAATTAAAAATTTGTATTTATTCGTTCGTGCATTACAAAAAACTTACCTTTTTTTTTATACAATTTTCAACATATTTCGCATCTTCTTTTCTTACAATTACACCGACATATTTGATATGTATTGACTATGTAAATCTTAACATTCTCCAATGTTTCACAGTAATATATCGATCTTACGTATATTCCAAGAACGTTTGTAAATAAAATTACTTAAAAAAGTATAAACGATCCTAAATCATTTATTTGTTTAATATCTGATCGATTAAACTGGTTATCATTACGGGCATTCAACTATGAACTGGAAACGTTCGATTAAAAACAAGTTATTTAATCATATTCAATATGGTTACTGTTATAAAACTATTAAATCATTAAACTATTATAGGATAAAAAATAAATATGTGTAGACGTATAAACAGTTATTAAATAAACAACTATGTCTCTCTTATCGTAAAGACCTTGTATTCTTTTACCGTTACAGTTTTAATATTAATTCTACGTTGGTTATTTGCTTATTTGCTTGTGGATTTTCCATAAGATAAAATTTACGGGGATTCCTGGTCGTTGAGTGAGAATGAATAGGAGGGAACCGGGAGCTGGAAAATAACATACACACGCAAGAATTAATTTATATATTTGTTATTTACGTATATATGTGTGTGTAATTCTGCGAAAAAGTTATCTGACTTTCCTTCCCCACTCTATATTCCTCTTTCTCATACGATCATCCTCATTCACATACGTAAATACGATGTTCCGTCTTTATAAACGATAACCGACGTGTTTCTAATTTCATTCAGCTGTTTACAGTGTTTCAAAGAGTATATCAGTATTAATTTCGCAATTTTAATTTGTCGATTGTATTGCATAGCTTGTTACAAAATTATTTCACAATGAATAATTTAATAATTTGTCTCGTTGTTGCATTTTGCATCGTTCAGGTAAGAACACAGTTTTATTTTTTTTCTTATTTATTTATTATTATTAAGGAAAAAGAAAAACTCGTTTGTGTTATCGATTATATAATAATAATAATTATATAATTATCAATATGTGACTTTCTTGAATATTTTTATATCATAAATTATATATAACAGATTAGCAACGTTCGAGGAGAATCTTTAGAAGTTTTAAAAGCACGTTTGCAACAATCAAAAGGAAATGTTAATAGATTGATCAGTGATTTAGAAAGATCGAAAAGAAACCTAGAATTTGATTTAGGCGTTAAACTTTCCAATACTAAGATCAATTCCATGCAATCAATAAATGACTTGACGAATCCTGCAATGAACGAAATTCGTGTAAGTATTTTTAAATAAATAATTTAATTTAAAAACAAAAACAAAACAAAACACACTCAGATCATTTAATTTCAATCTATTTATTTATTAATCATTTCGTATTATTTTTAGAATGCTGTTAACGCTGCCAAAGAACAAGGCAAAAATGCAGATCATTGTTTAGAATCTGGTAGACTTGCACTTAGAGAAATTAGTTTAAGTTCATTCGCATCGTTAGATGCTTGTGTGAGTAATGCCAAACAGGGTATTGTACCAGCACAAAATAATATGGATGCTACCATTGGTGTAAGTACGAATAATATATTGCATCGGCTTAAAAAAAGAAAGAAACAAAAAAAAAAACAATATCTGAAAATAATTATTATCTTTCATTTTTATTAATATATGTATATAATAATTTGATTTTTAATTAATTATATACTTATCTAGGTTGCCAGACAAATGCTCACAGTATTGGACAGCATATTCCCTGATTGTTACTCAAATAATATATTCCAAATGCAAAGTTGCATTTCCCTTGCCATAGGCAAAGCTAATGGTACTATCAGAAGTCTTCAAAGTACTGCCGAAAATGTTAAAAGTAGTGGTAATGTAGCATCAAGCAATTCATACATCAAAGGAAATTCTTGTATGTCTGGTATTGTATCCTCGGCTCGTCCAAAAGTACCTGTTGCCGTGAATGATGCGAAAGCGTGTATAGAAAGTGCTTAAATAAACAAACAAACAAATAAACAAAAAAAAAAAACTATATACGAGAGATTGATTTAAATATGTAAAGTGAAAAAAATGTAATCTATTAAGTATGATAATATTAAATTAAATTTTTTTTATGACGAATTTCTTACAATGAAAATATTGAACTTTAACAAAAGATTTCATTTTTAAATATCTATGAACGAATTAAAAATCTAATCTTTTGTAACATAAGAAAAAATTGATTGACGTCAATCTTTCGAGAATTTTTATTTATTATAAGTGAAAAAGAAAATCAGTTCGATTGGTACAATCAAGATTCGCACGAACGAACTTTACAATCAATCATGCGAAACAATATTTCTGATGTAATACAAAAAATCTGTTCCTTTCTGAGAGAGAGAGAGAGAGAGAGAGAGAAAGTAGGTAGTTAAGTAACAATAGATTTATTAAAAACTAGGTAATGTCTTATCAGAAAAAAAAAATGTCTGTTTACGAACTAAATAACAATAATATATATATATTGATCTTATTAGAATTGAAATAATGAATAATATAAAATAAAATGAATTAATTCGGTAAATTTGATATATTAAATTCTACTAGATGCAACCATATCATCAAATTCTTGTTCGTGTTCCGATTTGGTTAACATAAATGCTGGTAATGTTAATCCCAGACTCTTGTCATAAATAGGTTGAGTTTCGGCAACATATTCGTAAGGTTCAACTTCGTCTAATTTTTCTTCCTCAGTTGTTTTTTCAACATTTTCAACTGGTTTTAATTTTGTCACGTAAGAATCTTCACTCGCCGATGGTATCGGTTCGAGAATTTCTGTTTTCTTTTTTAATTGGCTTTTATTCAAACTCGAACTGGATGATTTGTTATCAGGATCAATCTTAAATTGTTTAACCTCGCGATATGTATATCTGTCATTATTATTATTATTATTAATGTTATCTGGTTCTTCTTGGTCACCTACGAACATACATTCTTCCTTTCGAAAATCCTTATCGTCTGTGCACTGATAACACGTCATTTTATTCTTCATTATTTTCTTACAATTTTTACGATCCTCATTTTGAAATTCTTTCAAAACTTTCTCTATGTCAGCTTTTTTTTTTTGACCATCGAAGTAAGTATCATCGTTAACTTTTTTTTTAGTCTCATCGATAGCTGCCTTAGTTGCAGCTGCTGCTGCCTTCAAGGTCGACGGTTCGAATATCAAACGTTCCGAATTTTCCGAAGGATATCCTTCCTTCTCGTTGTAATCTTCATTTTTATCATAACCCTTATCGTAACCCTTATTATATGGCGGTTTAATAATTTTTCTAATATTTTCTTGAACATCATAACCCTTGGATTCTTCTTGATTTTCCTCAGATTTCGTAGGACTACCATAAGAATTACCTTTCGTATACGCGTATACTTTATCTTTCGGTTTATAAGCGTAAGAACATTGTTCAAAATTATCACCACTTTTAGGATCTTTACAAACCTTACACGTCATCGAATCCTTTTCGATTAATTTACAATTGGATTGATCTATTTTTTCTGAATTTATTTCAGATTCCGATTTATATTCCGACGGGCTAGTATAATAATCAGGTAAAACGTCGTATGAATCTTTTTTATTATTGGAATCTGATTTATCGTAATAACTTTTAGATTCGTCCGGTAAATTATAATCTTTCGTATAATCCGAATATTTGGATTCGATAGGACGATCGGATTCTTCATCTTCTTCTTCTTCCTTTTTCGAACTTGATGATTTTTTTGACGTATTTTCAGGATAACCGAATGATTTAGATCTACTGAATTTGTATACCTTATCTTTAGGTTGATATGCATAAGAACATTTCTCATAATTACCACCCGTTTTAGGATCCTTACAAATGGTACAAATTTTACCATCTTTTTCAAGCTTTTTACAATCGGTCGATGATTCTTTTTCTTCGTCTATATTTATTTCCTCATCGTTTCTTACTTTCACCTGTGATCTTTCATACCTTTCACTTGGATACGATGATTCGTAATATTTTTTTTCTGGATCAACCTTAAATCAATTATAAAGAAGAAATATAATCAAATTAAGAATTTTATAGATTCATTATTTTTACATCTGATCAAATACAAATCAGAAGAAAAAGGTAATAAGATAAATTTTCAACAATTATTTATACTTTTTTCAAATATTTTAGACTAATGTTTGTTTTAAATAATATAACTATTGATCTAGTTTTATATTTACAAATCTAAATTATGAAAAATCTTAACAAAAAATTATTAATCTTTTAAATAAGCAAAATTCTTATAACTCACCTAAATATTTATTAACTTTAAAGTTCTACTTTATATAGGCAATAATTTCCTAATTTTAAGTAAACGAAAGGATACTTACAATTAATAGTTTAAAATATATATATATTTATTTATTATATTACCTTTAATTTTTCATCCGGTTCTGCGTCCTCGTCGTGTCCTTTTCCAAATAATTTTGATTTACTATAAGCATAAGATTTGTCATTAGGTTTAGCTACGTAAGAACATTGTTCATACTTTGCTTTACTTTTCATATCCTTGCAAACCATGCAAACCATAGAATCCCTTAATACTTTCTCACAATTTTCATTAATTTTTTTATACTTATCAGGAATATATTCGCTAGCTTCGGTAAAAATTTCGTCACTAAATCTGTATGGATTATCAAACTTTCGATTAAAATTCGGATGATCCTTTAAATTCTCGACGTGTTCGGAGGCAGCAATTTTTAATTTGCCATCATCCAAGGATATTTTCGTAGACGGTGATTCTCGATTCTCGATATTTGAATTAGATCTTCGTTTTCGAGGTGTCAAATATTCCGAATAATTGTCATCCTTTTTTGAATTGTAAGTACAATAATCATAAGTATTACCAGTTTTTAAATCCTTACATTTGTAACAAGTATCCTTATTCATTTTATCATTGTTAGAATGAATTTTGATTTCCTGACAATAAGGTAAACCTGATTTCAAAACTATATCCTTGTATTTGGCATTATCTTTATCTATTATAGGATAAGGTGGTAATATTGTTTTTTTCAAATGTTTATCTTCTTTAGGAATCTTTTTTATTCCAATTAAATCCGAGGATTCTGTATAAACGTCAGTTTCCAAGGGCCACGGTTTGTTTTCCGATTTATCTGATTTTTTTAATGAATCCTTGTAATATTCATATTTCAAATCTATCGATATTACTTTATTTAATGATAAAGCAATTATCAAATAAATCTGCAAAAGTAACATTGAAGAATTATTGGTCAGATGAATATTTAACAAAAAATTGACATTATAATTATTTAAATATATTTAATATTTATTTTCTACAAATAATACACTTACTAACTAATAACATTTGAGAGAGAAAATATTAATCAATTAATTAAAAATAATAATAACAAAAAAAATGAATATATTGTCTTACCTTAAAATCGATCATCCTTAAATATAGATCATCTACCTGCCCCGTATCAGAATAATCAAATTTTAAATAATTCGATTCTGAATTCTAGTTCGAACGATCTATTATTACTTTCTATGAAAATGATACTGGTTAACCAATTCGAATGGCTTTATATATTGACTATGTAAATCTCTTTTAGATCAAACCCCCCACTTATTTAATATTTCGTGTTATTCTCTCTTACTTTGGTGAAACGTTCTAACCAATCTCCAGAAAATTGCATTCAATATTATATATAATAAAAGAAAGGGAAAAAGAAATAAAGAGAGAGAGAGAGAGAGAGATAAGATTCATTGAAACGCATGAGTTGAGATGTTGCGATTGATCGATTACCTAAACGTTCGATTTTCTTTAATACAACTGTTCTTAAATATATATTCTCTACCTTTAATTTAACAAAGACACATTTTGCTTATTTTTGATTTT
Organism: Polistes canadensis; assembly: GCF_001313835.1. Classification (NCBI taxonomy): domain Eukaryota; kingdom Metazoa; phylum Arthropoda; class Insecta; order Hymenoptera; family Vespidae; genus Polistes; species Polistes canadensis. The sequence continues at coordinate 11,922 of NW_014570466.1, forward strand.
TTAAATATGTATAATATTTATTAATTATAATATATAATATTAATAATTTATATAAATTATTAATATTATATATTATAATTAATAAATATTATACATATTTAAAAAATCAAAAATAAGCAAAATGTGTCTTTGTTAAATTAAAGGTAGAGAATATATATTTAAGAACAGTTGTATTAAAGAAAATCGAACGTTTAGGTAATCGATCAATCGCAACATCTCAACTCATGCGTTTCAATGAATCTTATCTCTCTCTCTCTCTCTCTCTTTATTTCTTTTTCCCTTTCTTTTATTATATATAATATTGAATGCAATTTTCTGGAGATTGGTTAGAACGTTTCACCAAAGTAAGAGAGAATAACACGAAATATTAAATAAGTGGGGGGTTTGATCTAAAAGAGATTTACATAGTCAATATATAAAGCCATTCGAATTGGTTAACCAGTATCATTTTCATAGAAAGTAATAATAGATCGTTCGAACTAGAATTCAGAATCGAATTATTTAAAATTTGATTATTCTGATACGGGGCAGGTAGATGATCTATATTTAAGGATGATCGATTTTAAGGTAAGACAATATATTCATTTTTTTTGTTATTATTATTTTTAATTAATTGATTAATATTTTCTCTCTCAAATGTTATTAGTTAGTAAGTGTATTATTTGTAGAAAATAAATATTAAATATATTTAAATAATTATAATGTCAATTTTTTGTTAAATATTCATCTGACCAATAATTCTTCAATGTTACTTTTGCAGATTTATTTGATAATTGCTTTATCATTAAATAAAGTAATATCGATAGATTTGAAATATGAATATTACAAGGATTCATTAAAAAAATCAGATAAATCGGAAAACAAACCGTGGCCCTTGGAAACTGACGTTTATACAGAATCCTCGGATTTAATTGGAATAAAAAAGATTCCTAAAGAAGATAAACATTTGAAAAAAACAATATTACCACCTTATCCTATAATAGATAAAGATAATGCCAAATACAAGGATATAGTTTTGAAATCAGGTTTACCTTATTGTCAGGAAATCAAAATTCATTCTAACAATGATAAAATGAATAAGGATACTTGTTACAAATGTAAGGATTTAAAAACTGGTAATACTTATGATTATTGTACTTACAATTCAAAAAAGGATGACAATTATTCGGAATATTTGACACCTCGAAAACGAAGATCTAATTCAAATATCGAGAATCGAGAATCACCGTCTACGAAAATATCCTTGGATGATGGCAAATTAAAAATTGCTGCCTCCGAACACGTCGAGAATTTAAAGGATCATCCGAATTTTAATCGAAAGTTTGATAATCCATACAGATTTAGTGACGAAATTTTTACCGAAGCTAGCGAATATATTCCTGATAAGTATAAAAAAATTAATGAAAATTGTGAGAAAGTATTAAGGGATTCTATGGTTTGCATGGTTTGCAAGGATATGAAAAGTAAAGCAAAGTATGAACAATGTTCTTACGTAGCTAAACCTAATGACAAATCTTATGCTTATAGTAAATCAAAATTATTTGGAAAAGGACACGACGAGGACGCAGAACCGGATGAAAAATTAAAGGTAATATAATAAATAAATATATATATATTTTAAACTATTAATTGTAAGTATCCTTTCGTTTACTTAAAATTAGGAAATTATTGCCTATATAAAGTAGAACTTTAAAGTTAATAAATATTTAGGTGAGTTATAAGAATTTTGCTTATTTAAAAGATTAATAATTTTTTGTTAAGATTTTTCATAATTTAGATTTGTAAATATAAAACTAGATCAATAGTTATATTATTTAAAACAAACATTAGTCTAAAATATTTGAAAAAAGTATAAATAATTGTTGAAAATTTATCTTATTACCTTTTTCTTCTGATTTGTATTTGATCAGATGTAAAAATAATGAATCTATAAAATTCTTAATTTGATTATATTTCTTCTTTATAATTGATTTAAGGTTGATCCAGAAAAAAAATATTACGAATCATCGTATCCAAGTGAAAGGTATGAAAGATCACAGGTGAAAGTAAGAAACGATGAGGAAATAAATATAGACGAAGAAAAAGAATCATCGACCGATTGTAAAAAGCTTGAAAAAGATGGTAAAATTTGTACCATTTGTAAGGATCCTAAAACGGGTGGTAATTATGAGAAATGTTCTTATGCATATCAACCTAAAGATAAGGTATACAAATTCAGTAGATCTAAATCATTCGGTTATCCTGAAAATACGTCAAAAAAATCATCAAGTTCGAAAAAGGAAGAAGAAGAAGATGAAGAATCCGATCGTCCTATCGAATCCAAATATTCGGATTATACGAAAGATTATAATTTACCGGACGAATCTAAAAGTTATTACGATAAATCAGATTCCAATAATAAAAAAGATTCATACGACGTTTTACCTGATTATTATACTAGCCCGTCGGAATATAAATCGGAATCTGAAATAAATTCAGAAAAAATAGATCAATCCAATTGTAAATTAATCGAAAAGGATTCGATGACGTGTAAGGTTTGTAAAGATCCTAAAAGTGGTGATAATTTTGAACAATGTTCTTACGCTTATAAACCGAAAGATAAAGTATACGCGTATACGAAAGGTAATTCTTATGGTAGTCCTACGAAATCTGAGGAAAATCAAGAAGAATCCAAGGGTTATGATGTTCAAGAAAATATTAGAAAAATTATTAAACCGCCATATAATAAGGGTTACGATAAGGGTTATGATAAAAATGAAGATTACAACGAGAAGGAAGGATATCCTTCGGAAAATTCGGAACGTTTGATATTCGAACCGTCGACCTTGAAGGCAGCAGCAGCTGCAACTAAGGCAGCTATCGATGAGACTAAAAAAAAAGTTAACGATGATACTTACTTCGATGGTCAAAAAAAAAA
>NW_014570467.1:0-305 GCF_001313835.1 Polistes canadensis
AAATGAAATTTTTGCTACGTTCTGAAAATAATAGTAATTCAATACTATTAGATACATAAAGAAATGCTGTATAACAAATCTATAAAACATTTTCTTTTAAGTTTCAAAGCGTATACTAATAAGTATAAAGTGTTATGTCCAATTAAATCCAGCAAATACCATTTATATTTTAACAACTGCAGTCCAAAGAAAGGAAAAAAGTCATTTTTTTACAACATTTTTTGGTTACTTCACGTGAATAACTCTATTCTTTTTCAACGGAACAAGATTGTAGTAAACCTGATATCCATTCTGTCTTGTTTCTA
>NW_014570467.1:2824-6113 GCF_001313835.1 Polistes canadensis
TTCTTCACGTAAAGTAACCAAAAAATGTTGTAATAAGATGATTTTTTTTCTTTCTTTAGACTGCAGTTGTTGAAATATAAATGTTATTCGCTAGATTTTATTGAACGCAAAACTTTTTATTTGTTAGTATACGCTTTAAAACTTGAAAAAAAACGTTTTACAGCTTTTGTTATATAGCATTTTTTATGCATCTGATAGTTTGGAGCAACGGTTTAATTCACAAAGCAGCGAAAATTTTTCTTAAAAATATTGAAAAATTTACAGGGTCGGTAAAATGTGCTATTAGTAACAAGACAAAATATATGTCAGGTTGACTACAATCGAGTTTCGTTAAAAAAAAATTGAATTCTTAACGTAAAGTAACCAAAAAATGTTGTAATAGAATGATTTTTTCCCTATTATTGTATTGCAGTTTTTGAAATATAAATGCTATTTGCTTGATTTTATTACCCGTAACACTTTTTATTTGTTAGTATACGCTTTGAAACTTGAAAGATAACGTTTTACAGCTTTTGTTATATAGCATTTCTTTATGTATTTGATAGTTTTAAACTACGGTTTAATAAGAAAGTAGCAACAATGTTTTTTTTAAATATATTAAATCTTTTTTGTAAAGATAAAAATGAACTATTAGAAACAAGACAGAATGGATGTCAGGTTGACTGCAATCGAGTTTCGTTAAAAAAGAATTGAATTCTTTACGTAAAGTAACCAAAAAATGTTGTAATAGAATGATTTTTTCCCTTTTTTTGGACTGCAACTGTTGAAATATAAATTTTATTTGTTTGATTTTTTTAGACCTAAAACTTTTTAATTAAATGTATTCGTTTTAAGGCTGAACAGAAAACGTTTCATAGCTTCTGTAAAATATCACTTTTTTAAATTTGTTATATTTTTTAACTACAGCATAATCCATAATGTAGCTAAAATTTCTTTTTAAATATATTAAATTTTTTTAGTGAAGGTAAATATTTGTTATTAAAAAATAAACAGAATGAACATTTGGTTGACTACAAGCGGATTTTGTCGAAAACCCAATTTAATTTTACACGTAAAGTAACGAAAAAAAGTTGTAATAGAATGATTTTTCTCTTCGACTGCAGTAGTGGAAAAGTAAATGATATCTGCTAAATTTTATTGGACATAACACTTTTCACTTATTAGTATATGCCTTAAAACTTGAAAGAAAATGTTTTATAGNTCAAGAAAAAGGAAAAAATAATTTTATTACAACATTTTTTGGTTACTCAGCGTTAAGAATTCAATTCTTTTTCAACGAAACTCGATTGTAGTAAACCTGACATTTATTATGTTTTGTTCCTAGTAGCAAATTATTACCGTCTCTTAAAATGTTTAAATATATTTACACAAAAATAATCGCTAGTTTACAAATAAAGTCGCAGTTGAAAACTATACAATTTCTATAAAAGTGCTATTTAACAAATTATATAAAACTTTTTCTTTCAAGTTTTAAAGCGTATACTAATAAGTAAAATGTGGTATGTCTAATAAAGTCTAGCAAATATCATTTACTTTTTAACTGCTGAAGTCGAAGAAAGAGAAATTTTATTTTACTACAACTACTTTTGGTTACTTAACGTGAAGAATTTAATTCTTTTTCAACGAAACTCGATTGTAGTAAACCTGACATTTATTCTGTTTTGTTTCTAGTAGCAATGTTTTACCATCTCTTAAAATGTTTAAATATATATTTAGAAAGAAATTTTTGGTATTTTCTAAATTAAGGCGTAGTTAACAACTATACAATTTTTATAAAAGTTCTATATTACAAATTCTATAAAACCTTTTCTTTCAAGTTTTAAAGCGTATACTAATAAGTAAAAAGTGTTATGCTCAATAAATTATAGCAAATATCATTTACTTTGCAACTACTGCAGTCGAAGAAAGAGAAAAAATCATTCTATTACAACTTTTTTTGGTTACTTCACGTGTACAATTAAATTTTTTTTCGACAATATACGATTGTAATCAACTAAACATCTATTCTGTTAAATTTCTAATAGCACATTTTTCCCTTTACAAAAAAAATTTAAAATATTAAAAAAGAAATATTTGCTAATTTCTGAATTTAACCGTAGTTCAAAACTAAGAAATACATAAAGAAATACTATATAACAAAAGCTGTAAAACGTTTTATTTTAAGTCTTAAAGCGTATACTAACAAATAAAAAGTGTTACGTTCAATAAAATCTAGCAAATAACATATATATTTTAACAATTTCAGGTCAAAAAAAGGAAAAAAATCGTTTTATTACAACATTGTTTGGTTACTCAGCGTGCGGAATTCAATTCTTTTTTAACGAAATTTGATTGTAGTAAACCTGATATTTATTCTGTTTTGTTTCTAAAAGCAAATATTTAACGTCTCCTAAAATGTTTATTTATATTTAGAAAGAAATTTTCGCTAGTTTCTAAATCAGTTCGTTGTTAAAAACTATAAAATTTCTATAAAAGTGCTATACAATAAAAGCTATAAAACATTTTTTTTCAAGTTTTAAAGTAAATACTAATAAGTAAAAATTATTATGTCTAATAAATTCTAGCTAATATCAGTTACTTTTAAACTACTGCAGTCGAAGAAAGAGAAAAAATCATTTCACTACAAACTTTTTGCTTACTTTACGTGTAGAATTTTATAATATTTCGATGGATACTCGATTGTAGTAAACCTAACATTTATTCTATTTTGTTTCTAGTAGTAAATTTTTAGCGTCTCTTTAAATGTTTATATGCGCCTCAGCAGCAGATTTCTTTATATTAAAGAAAGAAGCTATAATTTCCCGTAAATGACGCTTATTTGGCTCAAATTTGGACATTTTCAACTAAAAAAAATTATATTTTACCAATTTGAAATCAATAATATTAATAGGTTATGTTGTTCCTAAACGTCCAAACTAACTTTTAAACAGGATATTATCTGCGAAATTTAACGAAAACTCCGCGCCGCGCAATCAACATTAAAACGGCGAACACTTATTTATAAATTATATAAAACATTTACTTTTAAATTTTTTTTTAATAACAAATAAAAAGTGTTATGTCAAATAAAATCTAGCAAATATCTTCTACTTTTCCACAACTGTAGTCGAAGAAAAGGAAAAAAGTCATTTTATTAATACTTCTTTAGGTCACTTTAGGTGTAGAATTCCATTATTTTTCAACAAAATTCGGTTGAAGTCAACCAAAAATCTATGCTGTTTAGTTTCTAATAGCACATATTTATCTTCGCTAAAAAAATTTAAATATATATAAAAAGAAATTTTTGCTA
>NW_014570467.1:7595-8893 GCF_001313835.1 Polistes canadensis
GACGGTAATAATTTGCTACTAGGAACAAAACATAATAAATGTCAGGTTTACTACAATCGAGTTTCGTTGAAAAAGAATTGAATTCTTAACGCTGAGTAACCAAAAAATGTTGTAATAAAATTATTTTTTCCTTTTTCTTGACCTGAAATTGTTAAAGTACAAATGTTATTTGCTAGATTGTATGGAACGTAACACTTTTTGTTTGTTAGTATACGCTTTAAGACTTGAAAGAAAACGTTTTACAGCTTTTGTTATGTAGTATTTCTTTATGTATTTAATAGTTTTGAACAACGGTTTAATTCAGAAAGTAGCGAAAATTTGTTTTTTTATATTTTAAATTTTTTTTGTAAAGGTAAAAATGTGCTATTAGAAATTTAACAGAATATATGTTTAGTGGATTACAATCGTATTTTGTCGAAAAAAAATATAATTGTACACGTGATGTAACTAAAAGTAGTTGTTATAAAATGATTGTTTCTCTTTCTTCGACTGCAGTTGTTGGAAAGTAAATGATAATGGCTAGAATTTATTGGACATAACACTTTTTACTTATTAGTATACGCTTTAATAATTGAAAGACAATGTTTTTTAGAATTTGTTATATAGCATTTTTTTAGAAATTTTATAGTTTTTAACCACGATTTAATTTAGAACCTAGCAAAATTTTTTTTCTTAATATATTTAAACATTTTAAGAGATGGTAAAACATTGCTACTAGAAACAAAACAGAATAAATGTCAGGTTTACTACAATCGAGCTTTCATCAAAAGTAAAACGTAAAGTAAGCAAAGAAAGTCGTAGTATAATGACTTTATCTCTTTCTTCGACTGCAGTAGTTTAAAAGTAAATCATATTTGCTAGAATTTATTTGACATAAAATTTTTTACTTGATTGTATTTACTTTAAAACTTGAAAGAAATTGTTTTATAGTTTTTGTTATATAGCACTTTTTTAGAAATTTTATAGTTTTTTACAACGATTAATTCCGTAAAGTAGCAAAAACTTCTTTTTAACTATATTAAGAATTTTTTAGCAAAGTTAAATATATGCTATTAGAAACTAAACAGAATAGGTGTTTGGTTGTCTTCAATCGAATTTTGTCGAAAAATAATTGAATTCTACACCTTAAGTAACCTAAAAAAGTTGAAATAAAATGACTTTTTTCCTTTTCTTCGACTACAGTTGTATAAAAGTAAATGATATTTGCTAGATTTTATTGGACATAACACTTTTCACTTATTAGTATATGCTTTAAAACTGAAAAGAAAATGTTATATAAAATTTGTTATATAGCACTT
>NW_014570467.1:10996-12859 GCF_001313835.1 Polistes canadensis
GATGTCAGGTTTACTACAATCGAGTTCCGTTAAAAAGACTTGGATTCTTCACGTAAATTAACCAAAAAATGTTGCAAAAAAAATTTTTTCCCTTCTTTGGACTGCAGTTGTTGAAATATAAATGTTATTTGCTGGATTTATTTGGACATAACACATTTTACTTATAAGTATTCGCTTTAAACCATGAGAGAAAACGTTTTAATGCTTTTGTTATTTAGTATTTCTTTATGTATCTGATAAATTTGAACAACGGTTTATTTCAGAATGAAGCGAAAATTTCTTTTTAAATATAATAAATCTTTTTTTTCTGAAGGTAAAAATGTGCTATCAGAAACAAGACAGAATGGATGTCAGGTTTGACTAAAATCGAGTTTCGTTACAAAAAAATGGAATTCTTCACGTAAAGTAACCAAAAAATGTTGTAATAGAATGATTTTTTCTCTGTTATTGTACTGCAGTTTTTGAAATATAAATGCTACTTTCTTGATTTTATTACACGTAACACTTCTTATTTGTTAGAATACGCTTTAAAACTTGAAAGATAACGTTTTAAAGCTTTTGTTATATGGCATTTCTTTATGTATTTGATAGTTTTGAATTACGGTTTAATAAAAAAGTAGCAAAAATTTCTTTTTAAATATATTAAATCTTTTTTGTAAAGGTAAAAATGAGCTATTAGAAACAAGACAGAATGGATGTCAGGTTTACTACAATTGTGTTTCGTCGAAAAATAATTGAATTCTTCACGTTAAGTAACAAAAAAATGTTGTAATAAAATGATTTTTTTAGACTGCAGTTGTGGAAATATAAATGTTATTTGCTGGATTTTACTGAACGCAACACTTTTGATTTGTAAGTATACGCTTTAAAACTTGGAAAAAAACGTTTTACAGCTTTTGTTATATAGCATTTTTTTATGCATGTGATAGTTTAAAGCTACGGTTTATTTCAGAAACCAGCGAAAATTTTTCTTAAATATATTGAAAAATTTATACAGACAGTAAAATGTGCTATTAGTAACAAGACAATATATATGTCAGGTTGACGGCAATCGAGTTTCGTTAAAAAAGAATTGAATTCTTCACGAAAAGTAACCAAAAAATGTTGTATTAGAATGATTTTTTCCCTTTTTTTGGACTGCAGTTGTTGAAATATAAATGTTATTTACTGGATTTTATTGAACGTAACACTTTTTATTTGTTAGTATTCGCTTTAAAACTTAAAAGAAAACGTTGAGCAGCTTTTCTTATGTAGCATTTCTTTTAGTATCTAATAGTTTTAAACTACGGTTTATTTAAGAAAGTAGCAAAAATTTCTTGTTAAAAATATTAAATCTTTTTTGTGAAGGTAAAAATGTGCTAATAGAAACGAGACATAATGGATGTAAGGTTTATTACAATTGAGTTTTGTAGAAAAAAAATTCAATTCTTTACGTAAAGTAACCACAAAATTTTGTAATAGAATGATTTTTTTCCTTTTTCTGGACTGCATTTGTTAAAATATAAATGTTATTTACTGAATTTAATTAGACATAACACTTTTTACTTATTTGTATACGCTTTTAAACTTGAAACAAAATGTTTTATAGCTTTTGGTTTATAGCATTTCTTTATGTATCTAATAGTTTTGAACTACGGTTTATTTCAGGAAGTAGCGAAAATTTCTTTTCAAATATATAGAATCTTTTTTGTGAAGAAAAAAATGTGCTATTAAAAACTTAACAGAATAGATATTTSGTTGACTACAATAGAATTTTATCGAAAAAAAATTTTATTGTACACGTGAAGTAACCAAACATAGTTGCATTAAAATGATTTTTTCTCTCTCTTCGACTTCAGTTGTTGAAAAGTAAATGATATGAGC
>NW_014570467.1:14057-15336 GCF_001313835.1 Polistes canadensis
AAAAATGTTGTAAAAAAATGACTTTTTTCCTATCCTTCGACTGCAGTTATCGAAATATAAATGTTATTTGCTAGATTTAATTAGACGTAACACTTTTTACTTATAAGTATACGCTTTAAAACTAGAAAGTAACCGTTTTAAAGATTTTTTTATATAGCATTTCTTTATGGATCTTCTAGTATTGAACTACATTTTACTTCAAAATGTAGCAAAAATTTCTTTTTAAATATTTTTTATTTTTTTTGTCAAGGTAAAAATTTGCTATTAGATACAAGACAGAATGGATGTCAGGTTTACTAGAATTGTGTTTCGTTGAAAAAGAATAGAGTTATACACGTAAAGTGACCAGAAATGTTGTAAAAAAATGATTGTTTCCCCTCTCTTTAGACTGCAGTTGTTGAAATATAAATGTTATTTGCTGGATTTAATTGGACGTAAAACTTTTCACTTATTAGTAAACGCTCTAAATCTTGAAAGAAAATGTATTATAGCCTTTGTTATATAGCATTTCTCTATGTATCTAATAGTTTTGAACTACGGTTTAATTCAGAAAGTAGCAAAAATTTCTTTTTTAATATAATAAATCATTTTTGTTAAGGTAATTATGTGCTATTAGAAACAAGACCAAATAGATGTCAGGTTGACTACAATCAAGTTTCGCTGAAAAAGAATAGAGTATTTCACGTAAGCTAACCATTAAATGTTGTAATAGAATGATATTTTCCCTTTTTTTGTACTGCAGTTGTTAAAATATAAATGTTGTTTGCTTGATTTTATTAAACGTTACACTTTTTAATTGTTAGTATACGCATTAAAACTTGAAAAAAAACGTTTTACASCTTTTKTTATATAGCATTTTTTTATGCATCTAAATGTTTGGAACTACAAYTTAATTCAGAAAGCAGAGATAATTTTTCTTTAATATTTTTAAAAAAATTTACAGGAACGGTAAAATGTGCTATTAGTAACAAGACAAAATATATGTCAGGTTGACTACAATCGAGTTTCGTTAAAAAAGAATTGAATTTTCACGTAAAGTAACCAAAAAATGTTGTAATAGAATGATTTTCCGCCGTTATTGTACTGCTTTTTTTGAAATATAAATGCTATTTGCTTGATTTTATTACACGTAACACTTTTTATTTGTTAGTATACGCTTTAAAACTTGAAAGATAACGTTTTACAGCTTTTGTTATATAGCATTTCTTTATGTATTTGATAGTTTTAAACTACAGTTTAATTAGGAAAGTAGCAAAAATTTCTTTTTAAATATAATAAA
>NW_014570468.1:0-484 GCF_001313835.1 Polistes canadensis
GCTTCTGTAAAATATCACTTTTTTAAATTTGTTATATTTTTCAACTACAGTATAATCCATAATGTAGCGAAAATGTTTTTTTCAAAAAATAAAATTTTTTTAGTGAATGTAAATATTTTTTATTAGAAACTAAGCAGAATAGATTTTTGGTTGACTACAATCGTATTTTCTCGTAAAAAATTATAATTGTACACTTGAAGTAACCAAAAGTAGTGGTAATAAAATGATTGTTTCTCTTCATCGACTGCAGTTGTTGAAAATTAAATGATATTTTCTAGAATATATTGGACATAACACTTATTACTTATTAGTATACGCTTTAATACTTGAAAAAATTTTTTTATAGAATTAGTTATATAGCACTTTTTTAGAAATTCTATAGTTTTTAACTGCATATTTATTTAAAAACTAGCGAAATTTTTATTCTAAATATATTGAAACACTTTTAGCGAAGGTTATAATGTGCTACTAGAAACAAAACAGA
>NW_014570468.1:2253-5146 GCF_001313835.1 Polistes canadensis
TAAAAAATTTGTAATAAAATGATTTGTTTCCTTTTTTTTGACTACAGTTGTGGAAAAGTAAATAATATTTGCTGGATTTTATTGAACGTTAAACTTTTTATTCTTTAGTATACCCTTTAAAACTTGAAAGAAAATGTTTTATAGCTTTTGTTATATAACACTTTTTTGGAAATTTCATAGTTTTTTGCTACGGTTTAATTCAGAAGGTAGCGAAAATTTCTTTTTAAATATATTAAATTTTTTTTTGAAGGAAAAAATGTACTATTTGAAACTTAACAGAATAGATGTTTGATTTACTAAAATCGTATTTTGTCGAAAAAAAATTTATTTGTACACGTGAAGTAACCAAAAGTAGTTGCAAAAAAAGGATTTTTTTCCTTTCTTCGACTGCAGTTGTCGACAAGTAAATGATATCAGCTAAAATTTAAGGGACATAAAACTTTTAACTTATTAGTATATGCTTTAAAACATAAAAAAAATGTTTTATAATTTTTGTTATATAGCAATTTTTTTGAAATTTTATAGTTTTTTACTACGATTTAATCCGAAAAGTAGCAAAAAATTATTCTTAAATATATTAAAAATTTTTTAGTAAGGGTAAATATGTACTATTAAAAACTAAACAAAATAGATGTTTTGTTGACTACAAATGAATTTTGTTAAAAAATATAATTGAATTCTACACCCGAAGTAACATAAAAAAGTTGTAATAAAATGATTTTTTTCCTTTTTTTTGACTACAGTTGTGGAAAAGTAAATAATATTTGCTAGATTTTATTGGACATAACACTTTTTATTTGTTAGTATACGCTTTAAAACTTGAAAGTAAAAGTCTTATAGCATTTGTTATATAGCACTTTTATAGAAATTTTATAGTTTTTAATTACGACAAAATTTGCAAACTAGCGAAAATTTCTTTCTAAATATATTTAAACATTTTAAGAGACGGTCAAAATTTGCAACTAGAAACAAAACATAATAAATGTCAGTTTTACTAGAATCGAGTTTCGTTGAAAAAGAATTGAATTCTTCACGCTGAGTAACCAAAAAATGTTGTAATAAAATGATTTCTTACCCTTTTTTTAGACTGCAGTTGTTGAAATACAAAACTTATTTGCTGGATTTTATTGTACGTAACACTTTTTAATTGTTAGTATACGCTTTAAAACTTAAAAGAAAACGCTTTACAGCTTTTGTTATATAGTATTTCTTTATGTATCTAACAGTTATTAACTACTGTTTAATTCAGAAAGTAGCGAAAATTTCTCTTTAAATATCATAAATTTTTTTTTGAAGGTAAAAATGTGCTATTAGAAATTTAACATTATAGGTGTTTGGTTGACTATAATCGAATATTGTCAAAAAATAATTGAACTCTACACCTGAAGTAATCTAAAAAAGTTGCTATAAAATGATTTTTTTCTTTTTCTTTGACTGCAGTTTTGCAAAAGTAAATAATATTTGCTAGATTTTTTTTGACATAACACTGTTTATTAGTTAATATACGCTTTAAAAATTAAAAGTAAAAGATTCATATTAAATTACAAATAAGTTTCCGCCGTTTTAATGTTGATTGCGCAGCGCGGAGTTTCAGTTCACATTTGCAGATAATATCCTGCTTAAAAATTAGTTTAGACGTTTAAGGACAACATAACATATCATTATTATTGATTTCGTATTAATAAAATATAATTTTTTTTAGTTAAAAATGTTCAAATTTGAGCTAAATAAGAATCATTTACGGGAAATATTAGTTTCCTTCTTTAATATAAAGAAATCTGCTGCTAAAGCGCATCTATTGCTTGTAGAAGTATATGGTGAGACTGCTTTGAGTGATTTCGACGTAGAAGACAAAGATCGCAGTGGAAGGCCAAAAATTTACAAAGATGCAGAATTGGAGGAAATATTGGAGGAAGATTCATCTCAAACACAAATAGAACTTGCTGTAATGTTAGAAGTAACTTAGCAAGCAGTCTTACATCGTTGAAAATTAATAGGAATGATTATTAAACAAGGAAATTGGATTCCGTACGAATTAAAGACGAGAGATATTGAACGTTGATTATGCTTAAGTGAATTACTGCTTGCTAGACATAAAAAAAGGGTTTTTCACATCGAATCATCACTGGCGACGAGAAATGGATAAATTATGATAATTCAAAAAGAGAAATATAATAAGGATTTCCAAGCCATGCGTCAACATCAACAGCAAAACCGAATATTCATGGAAAAAAAATCATGCTGTGTATTTGGTGGGATAAGTGGGATGTAGTGTATTATGAGTTGCTTAATACGAGCGGAACAATCACCGAAGCCCTATATCGGAAACAATTAATGAGATTGAGCCGAGCTCTGAAAGAAAAACGCCGTCAATATTATTCTAGACACGAAAAAATTATTCTCCTGCATGATATTTCTCGTCCACATGTAGCAGCACCCGTAAAAAAGTATTTGGAAATACTTGATTGGGAAGTGTTACCCCACCTGCCGTATACGCAAGACATTGCACCGTCTGATTATCACCTGTTTTGGTCCATGGCACATGCTCTGTCGGAGCAGCGGTTTAAATCATATGAAGATACCATAAATTGGGTTGATTCGTGGATAGCCTCAAAAGACAAGGATTTCTTCCGACGTGGGATCCGAATGTTTCCTGAGAGATGGGAAAAAGTCATTGCAACAGTATTTTAGATAACATTAAAATTACACTTGTTCTAGAATAAATACTTAATTTTCTATAAAAAACGGCATAAACTTATTTCTACACATAATAGCTTTTGTTATATAGCACTTTTACAGAAATGTTATAGTTTTAAATACGACTTAATTTGGAAACCAGCGAAAATTTCTTTCTAAATATATTTAAACAATTGAAGAGACGGTAAAAATTTGC
>NW_014570468.1:5732-6961 GCF_001313835.1 Polistes canadensis
AAGTAACCAAAAAATGTTGTAATAATTTGATTATTTTCTTTTTTTAAGCCTGCAGTTGTTAAAATATAAATATTATTCGTTGGATTTTATTAAACGTAACTCTTTTTATTTGTTAGTATACGCTTTAAAACTTGAAAGAAACCGTCTTACAGCTGTTTTTATATAGTATTTCTTTATGTATCTGATAGTTTTGAACTACGGTTTAATTCAGAAAGTAGCGAAAATTTCTGATTAAATATTTAAATTTTTTTTTGTGAAGGTAAAAATGTGCTATTAGAAACTAGACAGAATAAATGTTTTGTTGACTACAATCTAATTTTGTTGAAAAATAATTGAATTCTACACCCGAATTAACATAAAAAAGTTGTAATAAAATCATTTTTTTCTTTTTTTTTGACTGCAGTGGGGGAAAAGGTAATGATATTTGCTAGATTTTATTAGACATAACACTTTTTATTTGTTAGTGTATGCTTTAAAACTTGAAAGTAAAAGTTTTATAGCTTTTGTTATATAGCACTTTTATACAAATTTTATAGTTTTCATCAACGACTTAATTTAGAAACTAGCGAAAATTTCTTGCTAAATATATTTAAACCTTTTTAGCGAAAGTAAAATGTGATACCAAGAAAAAGACAGAATAGATGTCAGATTTACTACGATCGAGTTTCGTTGAAAATGAACTAAAGTCATCACGTTAAGTAACCAAAAAATGTTGTAATAAAATGATTTTTTTCCTTTTCTTTGACTGCAGTTGTGGAAAAGTAAAGGATATTTTCTAGATTTTATTTGACACAACAATTTTTTGTTTGTTAGTAAACGCTTTAAAAGTAAGATGTAAAATTTTTATAGCTTTTGTTATATAGCATTTCTTTAGATATATGATAATTTTTAACTACGATTTAATTTAGAAACAAGCAAAAATCTCTTTCTAAATGTATTTAAACATTTTAAGAGAGGGCAGAAATTTGCTACAAGAAAAAAAACAGAATCAATGTCAGGTTTACTACAATCGAGTTTCGTCGAAAAGGAATCAAATTCTTCACGTTTAGTAACTAAAAAATGTTGTAATAAAATGATTTTTTTCCTATTTTTGGACTGCATTTGTTTAAATATAAATGTTATTCGCTGGATTTTATTAATCGTAAAACTTTTTATTTGTTAGTATCGCTTTAAAACTTGAAAGAAAACGTTTTACAACTTTTGTTATGTAGCATTTCTTTATGTATCTG
>NW_014570468.1:8419-11046 GCF_001313835.1 Polistes canadensis
AAATTTTACTTGTTAGATTTTATTCAACGCAAAACTTTTTATTTTTTAGTATACGCTTTTAAACTTGAAAAAAAACGTTTTACAGCTTCTGGTGTGTAGCATATTTTTATGCATCTGACAGTTTGAAACTACGGGTAAATTCAGAAGGCAGCGAAAATTTTTCTTAAATATATTGAAAAATTGATAGGGACGGTAAAATGTGCTATTAGTATCAAGACAAAATATATGTCAGGTTGACTACAATCGAGTTTCGTTAAAATTGATTTTAATTCTTCACGTAAAGTAACCACCAAATGTTGTAACTAACTGATTTTTTCCATTTTTTTGGACTGCAGTTGTTAAAATATAAATGTTATTTGCTGGATTCTATTAAACGTAACTCTTTTTATTTGCTAGTATACGCTTTAAAACTTAAAAGAAAATGTTTTATAGCTCTTGTTATATAGCACTTTTTTTGAAATTCTATAGTTTTTAACTACAATTAATTCCAGAAAAAAGCAAAAATTTCTTTATATGTATATTAAAAATATTTTAGTAAAGGTAAATATTTTCTATTAAAATCTAAACAGAATAGATGTTTGGTTGACTACCATCGGATTTTGACGAAACCAAATTTAATTTTAAACGTAGAATAACCAAAAAAAATTGTAATAACATGATTATTTTCTTTCTTCAAAGGCAAGAGTTAGAAAGTAAAGGATGTTTGCGAGAATTTATTGGACAAAACACTTTTTACTCATTAGTATACGCTTTAAAACTTGAACGAAAATGTTTTATAAAAGTTGTTATATAGCATTTCTTTAGATATCTGATAAATTTTCACTACGGATAATTTCAGAAACTAGCGAACATTTCTTTTTGAATATATTTAATTTTTTTTGTAAAGGTAAAAATTTGCTATTAGAAACTTAACAGAACAGATGTTTAGTTGACTACAATCGTCTTTTGTCGAAAAAATATTTAATTGTACACGTGAAGTAGAGAAAGTAGTTGTAATAAAATGATTTTTTTCCTTTCTTTGACTGCAGTTGTTAAAAAGTATATAATATCAGCTAAAATTTATTAAGCATAACACTTTTTACTTAGTAGTATACGCTTTAAAACTTAAAAGAAAATGTTTTTTAGAATTTTTTATATAGCACTTTATTAGAAATTTTTTAGTTTTTAATTACAATTTAATTTAGAAACTAGCGAAATTTTCTTTCTAAATATATATAAACATTTTTAGCGAAGGTTAAAATGTGCTACTAGAAACAAAACAGAATAAATGTCAGGTTTACTACTATCGAATTTCGTTGAATAAGGATGAAATTCTTCACGCTGGGTAACTAAAAAATTTTGTAATAACATGATTTTTTCCTTTTTTTGGATTGCAGTTGTGGAAATTAAAATGTTATTTGCTGGATTTTATTGAACGTAACACTTTTTGTTTGTACGTATACGCTTTAAAGCTGGACAGAAAAAGTTTCATAGCTTCTGTAAAATATCACTTTTTTAAATTTGTTATATTTTCTAACTACAGTATAATCTATAATGTAGCGAAAATTTTTTTTTCCAAAAATAAAATTTTTTTAGTTAATGTAAATATTTGCTAATTGGACATAACACTTTT
This sequence comes from Polistes canadensis, assembly GCF_001313835.1. NCBI lineage: Eukaryota > Metazoa > Arthropoda > Insecta > Hymenoptera > Vespidae > Polistes > Polistes canadensis. The sequence continues at coordinate 10,032 of NW_014570468.1, forward strand.
TACTTATTAGTATACGCTTTCATACTTGAAAACAATGTTTTATAGAATTTGTTATATAGCACTTTTTAAGAAATTTTATACTTTTTAACTACAAATTAATTTCAAAACTAGCGAAATTTCCTTTCTAATTATATATTAAAACACTTTTAGCGAAGGTTAAAATGGGTTACTAGCAACAAAACAGAATAAATGTCAGGTTTACTACAATCGAGTTTCGTTGAAAAAGTATTGAATTCTTCACGCGGAGTAACCAATAAATGTGGTAATAAAATGATTTTTTTTTTTTTTGAGTGCAGTTGTTGAAATATAAATGTTTTTTGCTAAATTTTATTGAACGTAACACTTTTTATTTTTTAGTATACGCTTTAAATCTTGAAAAAAAACGTTTTACAACTTTTGGTATATAGTATTTCATTTTGTATCTGATAGTTTTAAACTACGGTTTAATTCAGAAAGTAGCGAAAGTTTCATTTTAAATATAATTAAACATTTTTAGCAACGGTAAAAATGTGCTACTATAAACAAAACAAAATAAATGAGGGGTTTACTGCAATCGAGTTTCGTTAAAAAAGAATTGAGTTCTTCACGTGAAGTAACAAAACATAGTTGTAATGAAATGATTTTTTCTCTTTCTTTGACTGTAGTTTTAAAAATATAAATGTGTTTTGCTTGATTTTATTGGATCTAAAACTTTCTATTTGTTAGTATACGCTTTGAAACTTGAAAGAAAACGTTTTACAGCTTTTGTTATATAGCATTTCTTTTTGTATCTGATAGTTTGGAACTACGGTATAATTCAGAAAGCAGCAAAAATTTTTCCTTAATATATTGGAAATTTTATAGTGACGGTAAAATGTGCTATTCCAAACAAGACAGAGTAAATGTCAGCTTTACTACAATCGAGGTTCGTTAAAGAATAATTGAGTTCTTCACATAAAGTAACAAAAATAGTTGTAATAAAATGATTTTTTTTCTTTCTTTGACTGCAGTTGTTGAAATATAAATGTTATTTGCT
>NW_014570468.1:13115-14527 GCF_001313835.1 Polistes canadensis
AAAGAAAATGTTTTACAGTTTTTGTTTTATAGCATTTCTTTATGTATCTAATAGTTTTGAACTACGATTTAATTTAGAAACTAGGAAAAATTTCTTTCTCAAAATATTTAAACATTTTTAGCAACGGATAAAATGAGCTACTAGAAACAAAACAGATTAAATGTCAGGTTTACTACAATCGAGTTTCGTTGAAAAGGAATTGAATTCTTCACGGTATGTAACCAAAAAATGTTGCATTATAATGATTTTTTTCATTTTTTTAAACTGCATTTGTTGAATTATAAATGTTATTTGCAGGATTTTATTGAACAAAACCCATTTTATTTGTAAGTATGCGCTTTAAAACTTGAAAAAAAAAGTTTTCAAAATTTTTTTACATAGCCTTTCTTTATGTATTTAATAGTTTTGAACTAAGGTTTTATTCAGTAAGTAGCAAAAATTTTTTTTCAGGTATAATAATCTTATTAGCGACAGTTCAAATCTGCTACTAGAAACAAAACAGAATAAATGTCAGGTTTACTACAATCGAGTTTCGTTGAAAAAGAATTGAGTTCTTCACGTTAAGTAATCAATAAGTGATGTAATAAAATGATTTTTTTCCACTTTTTGGACTGCAGTTTTTGAAATACAAATGTTATTTGCTAGATTTTATTAGATATAACACTATTTTTGTATAAGTATACGCTTGAAAACTTAAAAGAAAAAGTTTTACCGCTTTTGTTTTATAGCAGTTCTTTATGTATATGTTTTTTTTGTACTACGGTTTAATTCTAAAAGTAGCAAGAATTTCTATCTAAATATATTTAAACATTTTTAGCGACAGATAAAATATGCTACTAGAAACAAAACAGAATAGATGTCAGGTTTACTACAATCCAGTTTCGTTGAAAAAGAATTGATTTCTACACATTAAGTAACCAAAAAATTTTGTAATAAAATGATTTTTTTCCTATTTTTGAACTGCAGTTGTTGAATTATTAATGTTATTTGCTGAAATTTATTGAACGAAACAATTTTTATTTGTTAGAAAACGCTTGAAAACTTAAAAGAAAATGTTTTATAGCTTTTGTTTTATAGCATTTCCTTATGTATCTGATAGTTTTAAACTACGGGTTAATTCAAAAAGTAGCCCAAATTCCTTTCTAAATATATTTAATCATTTTTAGCGACGGTTTAAATGTGCTACTAGAACCAAAACAGATTAAATGTCAGGTTTACTACAATCGAGTTTCGTTGAAATGGAATAGAATTCTTCACGCTATGTAACCAAAAAATGTTTCAATAAAATGATTTTATTCCTCTTTTTGGACTGCAGTTGTTGAAATACAAATGTTATTTGCTGGATTTTATTAGACATAACACTATTTAATTATTATTATACGCTAGAAAACTTGAAAGAAAATGTTTTACAG
>NW_014570469.1:0-2850 GCF_001313835.1 Polistes canadensis
AAAAAATCATTTTATTACAACATTTTTTGGTTACTTTACGCGAAGAACTAAATTCTTTTTCAACAAATATCGATTGTAATAAACCTGACATCCATTCTGTTTTGTTTCTAGTAGCAATTTTTAATCGTCGTTAAAAATGTTTAAAAATATTTGGAAAGAAATTTTTGCAACTTTTTGAATTAAACCGTAGTTGAAAACTATCAGATGCATAAAGAAATGCTATATAAATAAAGCTGTAAAACGTTTTCTTTTAAGTTTTAAAGCGTATACTAGCAAATAAAAAGTGTTACGTTCAATAAAACCCAGCAAATAACATTTATAATTCCACAACTGCAGTTCAAAAAAAAGAAAGAAAACATTTTAATACAAAAATTTTTGGTTACTGTACTTAAAGAACTCAATTCTTTTTCAACCAGACTCGATTGTAGTAAACCTGACGTCTATTCTGTCTTGTTTTTAATAGCACATTGTTACCATCACAAAAAAGATTTAATATATGTAAAAAGAAATTTTCGCTATTTACTGAATTAAACCGTAGTTCAAAACTATCAGATATCTAAAGAAATGCTATATAACAAAAGCTTTAAAACGTTTTCTTTCAAGTTCTTAAGCCTATATCAACAAATAAAAAGTTTTGCGTATAATAAAATCCAGCAAATACCATTTAAATTTCAACAAATGCAGTAAAAAAAAAGGAAAAATATCATTTTATTACAACAATTTTTATTTACTTTCCATCACAAATTCATTTATTTTCATCGAAACCCGATTGTAGTTAACCTGACATTTATTTTGATTTGTTTCTAGTAGCAAATTTTTACCTTCGCTAAAAATGTGTGAATATATTTAGAAAATATTTGTCGCTAATTTCTAATTTAAATCGTCGTTGAAACTATTAGATATCTACAGAAATTCTATATAACAAAAGCTATAAAAAATTTTCTTATAAGTTTTAAAGCGTATATTACTAACAAAAAAGTGGTATGTCTAATAAATTTTAGCTGATATCATTTACTTTTCTACACATGCAGTCAAAGAAAGTGAAAAAATCATTTTATTACAACTTTGTTTGGTTACTTCACGTGTACAATTAAATTTTTTTTTGACAAAATTCTATTGTAGTCAACCAAACATCTATTTTGTTAAGTTTTAGTAGCACATTTTTAACTTCACAAAAAAAAATTTAATATATTTAAAAAGAAATTTCCACTACTTTCTGAATTAAACTGTAGTTCAAAACTATCATATACATATAGAAATGCTATATAACAAAAGCTGTAAAACGTTTTCTTTCAAGTTCTAAACCCTATACTTGCAAATAAAAAGTTTTGCGTTTAATAAAATCCAGCAAATACCATTTAAATTTCAACAAACGCTGTACAAAAAAAGGAAAAATATAATTTTATTACAACAATTTTTATTTACTTTCCGTCAAGAATTCAATTCTTATTCATCGAAATCCGATTGTAGTCAACCTGACATTTATTTTGATTTGTTTCTAGTAGCAAATTTTTACCTTCGCTAAAAATGTGTGAATATATTTAGAAAAAATTTGTCGCTAATTTCTAATTTAAATCGTAGTTAAAACAATCAGATATCTAAAGAAATGCTATATAAAAAAAGCTATAAAACATTTTTTTTCAAGTTTTAAAGTGTATACTATTAGCTAAAAAGTAGTATGTCTATTAAATTTTTGCTGATATCATTTCCTTTTAACATTTGCAGTCGAAGAAAGAGAAAAAATCTTTTTATTAAAACAATGCTTGGGGACTTTACGTGTACATTTAAATTTTTTTCGACAAAATTCTATTGTAGTCAACCAAACATCTATTTTGTTAAGTTTTTAGTAGCACATCTTTACCTTCACAAAAAAAAATTTAATATATTTAAAAAGTAATTTCCGCTACTTTCTTAATTAAACTGTAGTTCAAAACTATCATATACATATAGAAATGCTATATAACAAAAGCTGTAAAACGGTTTCTTTCAAGTTTTAAAGCGTATACTTACAAATAGAAAGTTTTAGGTCCAGTAAAATCAAGAAAATACCATTTATATTTAAACAACTACAGTACAAAAAAAGGAGAAAAATCATTTTATTAACCCTTTGTTTGGTTACTTAACTTGTAAAATTAAATCTTTTTTCGAAAAAATTCTATTGTAGTCAACCAAACATCTATTTTGTTAAGTTTTTAGTAGCACATTTTTACCTTCACAAAAAAAAATTTAATATATTTAAAAAGAAATTTCCGCGACTTTCTTAATTAAACTGTAGTTCAAAACAATCATAAACATATAAAAATGCTATATAACAAAAGCTGTAAAACGTTTTCTTTCAAGTTTTAAAGCGTATACTTACAAATAGAAAGTTTTAGGTCCAGTAAAATCAATAAAATACCATTTATATTTCAACAACTGCAGTACAAAAAAAGGGAAAAAATCATTTTATTATAACATTTTTTGGTTACTTTACGTGAAAAATTCAATTCTTTTTCATCGAAACCAGATTCTAGTCAACCTGACATTTATTTTGTTTTTTTTTCTAGTAGCACATTTTTACCGTCGGTAAAAAAGTGTGAGTATATTAAGAAAAAAATTTTTGCTGGTTTCTAATATAAAAAGTAGTCAAAAACTTCCAGATATACAAAGAAATTCCATATAACAAAAGCTATAAAACATTTTCTTTCAAGTCTTAAAGCGTATACTTTTAACTAAAAAGTGGTATGTCTAATAAATTTTAGCTGATATCATTTACTTTTCAACAACTGCAGTCGAAGAAAGAGACAAATTATTTTATTACAACATTTTCTAGTTACCTTACAAGAAGAATTCAATACTTTTTTAACGAAA
>NW_014570469.1:3452-6208 GCF_001313835.1 Polistes canadensis
CAGATACATAAATAAATGCTATATAACAAAAGATTTGTAAAACGTTTTCTTTTCAGTTTTAAAGCGTATACTAACAAGTAAAAAGTGTTACTTCCAATAAAATCCAGCAAATAACATTAATATTTTAACAACTGCAGTCCAAAAAATGGAAAAAAATAATTTAACTACAACATATTACAAATACAAATATGTTTCCCCTGTTTTTTTTGATTAAAAATTATGTATTTATTCTAGAAAAATTGCAATTTCAAGGTTATTTAAAATACTGTCCATCACTTGCATTGTCTTTTTACTATCTCTCAGGCAACATTTGGATCAGACGTCGGAAGAACTCCTTGTCTTTTAAGGCTATCCACTAATTAACCTAATTTTTGGTATCTTCATATGATTTGAACCGCTGCTCCGACAGAGCATGTGCCATGAACCGAAATAGATGATAATCGGACGGTGCAATGTTTAGTTAATACGGCGGGTGAGGTAACACTTCCCAATTAAGTGTTTCTAAATACTTTTTCACGGGAGCTGCTACATGTGGACGAGCATTGTCATGCAGGAGAATAGTTTTTTCGTGTCTAGAATAGTATTGAGGGCGTTTTTTGTTCAGAGCTCGGCTTAATCTCTTTAATTGTGTTCAATAGACTGCTCCGGTGATTGTTTCGCTCGGATTAATCCACTCATAATACACTACACTAAGCTGATTCCACCAAATACACTGCATGAGATTTTTCCGTGAATATTCGGTTTTGCTGTTGATGTTGACGCATAGCTTGGCAATCCCGATGATTTTCTTTATTTGAAATTATCATAATGTATCCATTTTTCGTCACCAGTGATGAAACGATGTCAGAACCCCTTTTTTTTACGTCTAGCCAGCAGTATTTCACTTAAGCAATATCGGCGTTCAATATCTCTCGGCTTTATTTCGTACGGAACCCAATTTCTTTGACTAATAATCATTCCTAATGATTTTAAACACTTTGAGACTGCTTGCTGAGTGACTTCTAATGTTACAGCAAGTTCTTTTTGTGTTTGAGAAAAATCTTCCTCAAATATTTGCTTCAACTCTGCATCCTCGTAAATTTTTGGCCCTCCTCTGCGATCTTTGTCTTCTACATCGAAATCACCGTTTTTTTAACTTTTAAAACAACTCACGACACGTTCTCTCATTTAAAGCAATCTCACCATTTGCTACTACGAGCAATTTATGCGCGTCAGCAGCAGTGTTCTTTATATTAAAGAAGTAAACTAATATTTCCCTCAAATGACGCTTATTTTGCTCAAACTTGGACATTTTCAACTAAAAAAAATTATATTTTACAACCATGAAATCAACAATATAATAGGTTATGTTGTTCTTAAACGTCCAAACTAATATTTATACAGGATATCATCTGCGAAAGTTAACAAAAACTCCGCGCCGCGCTTTCTACATTAAAACAGCGGAAACTTATTTGTAAGGCTAATATTTTGGTTACTTTACGTGAAGAATTCAATTCTTTTTCCACGAGACTCGATTTTAGTCAACATGACATCTATTATGTCGTGTTACTCATAGCACATTTTACCGTCACTATAACTTTTTTAATATGTTTAAAAAAAATTTTCGCTGCTTCCGATATTAAACCGTAGTTCAAAACTAACAGATACATAAAGAGTGCTATATAACAAAAGCTGTAAAACGTTTTCATTCAAGTTTTAAAGCACATACTAACAAATAAAAAGTGTAACGTTCAACAAAATCCAGCAAATAACAATTATATTCTTAAAACTGCAGTCTAAAGAAAGGAAACAACTAATTTTATTACAAAATTTTTTGGTTACTTAACGTAAAGGACTCAATTCTTTTTCGACAAAACTCGATTGTAGTAAAGCTGACATCTATTCTGTCTTGTTTCGAAAAGCACATTTTTACCTTCACAAAAAAGATGTAATATATATGTAAAAAGAAATTTTTGTAACTTTTTGAAGTATACCGTAGTTTAAAACAAGCAGATACATAAAGAAATGCTATATACCAAAAGCTGTAAAACGTTTTCTTTCCAGTTTTAAAGAGTATACTAACAAGTAAAAAGTGTTATTTCCAATAAAATCCAGCAAATAACATTTATATGTCAACAACTGCAGCCCAAAAAACAGAAAAAATTCATTTTATTACAACATTTTTTGGATACTTTACGAGAAGAACTCAATTCTTTTTCAACGAAACTCGATTGTAGTAAAGCTGACATCAACTCTGTCTTGTTTGGAATAGCACATTTTACCGTAGCAAAAAATGTTTAAATATGTTTGAACAAAAATTTTTGCTACCTTCTGAATTAAAAAGTAGTCCAAAACTATAAGATACAAAAAGAAACGCTATATAACAATAGCTGTAAAACATTTTTTTTTAAGTTTTAAAGCGTATACTAACAAATATAAAGTTCATGATCCAATAAAATTAAGCAAATAACATTTATACTTCAACAACTGCAGTATAAGAAAGAGAAAAAATCATTTTATTCCAACTATGTTTTGTTACTTCACGTGTACAATTAAATTTGTTTTCGACAAAATTCAATTGTAGTCAACCAAAAATCTATTCTGTTAAGTTTTTAATAGCAGATTTGTACAATAACAAAAAAAATTCAATATATTAAAAAAGAAATTTTCGCTACTTTCTGAATTAAACCGTAGATTAAAACTATCAGATACAAAAATAAATTCTATATAACAAAAGTTGTAAAACGTTTTCTTTCAAGTTTTAAAGCGTATACTTA
>NW_014570469.1:7568-9627 GCF_001313835.1 Polistes canadensis
ACAAAACCTGTAAAACGTTTTCTTTCAAGTTTTAAAGTGTATACTAACAAAAAGAAAAATTTAGATCGAATAAAATCAAGCAAATAACATACATATTTTAACAACTGCAGTCAGAGAAAGAGAAAAAATCATTTTATTACAACTATGTTTAGTTACTTTACGTGTACAAATAAATTTTTTTCGACAAAATTTTATTGTAGTCAACCAAACATTTATTCTGTTAAGTTTTTAAAAGCACACTTGTACATTCACAAAAAAAATTCAATATATTTAAAGAGAAATTTTCGCTACTTTCTGAATTAAATTTTAGTTCCAAACTATCAGATACAAAAAGAAATGCTATAAGACAAAAGTTGTAAAACGTTTTCTTTCAAGTTTTAAAGCGTATACAGTTAAACCTTTTATAACACTGCATTCGCAGGTCGCGATTTCCATATAACGCTGTGCTGAAATTGCGACAGGCTTTCTCTAACGCGGTACTCTTACAGTGCGGTTTCCGTTTAAGAACATCCCATAAGTTCCTTAGTCACCTGATCAGATTTTTAACGACGATGAAACGGCACTTTATTGGAAAAAACTACCATCTGGGACTTTTAGTTCAAAAAATCAAAGGTGTGCTCAGGGGTTTAAACCTTCAAAAGAACGTATCACCCTTCATGTGTGCAGCAATCTATCAGGGAGCCTGATGATAAAACCAATGCTAATAAATCGTTCTTCAACTCTCGTGTAATGAAAAACATTAATAAGACACAATTGCCTGTATTCTGGCGATCTAATAAGAAAGCTTAGATGACTTAAGATTTATTGAGAGATTGGTTTTATAATTGTTTTATCCCGGCAGTGGAAATCTATATGATGGAAACAAATTTGTATTTCAAAGTTTTATTGATTCTTGATAACGCTGGTTGTTACAACATAGAACTGTATCATCCAAATGTGAAAATTGTCTTCCTTCCTCCTAACCGCACGTCATTAATACAATCTTTTGACCAAAGAATCATTCAAACTTTAAAAATGTACTACACAAGCCAACTTTTCTTAACCATTTTTGACAGATTATAAAATAGCGAAATTAAAATTGCTTAGCTCACTATAGAGAGGTTTTAGTGAAGTTAGAAAAAGAAGTTACAAATAAAAACCAATGCGAAGATGAACTAAGTAAGGAAGACGTTTTACCAAATAAAAGAAGACGAGTTAGGTAACTCATATCTGACAGCGAGGAAGAGTGCTGAAAGATTACATAATTTTACAAAAGTTTGTTTTGTTTTTGTTGGAAAACAGATTTTTAGTTTAGTTTTTGTTTCATTTTTTTAATCATTTTTCTTATATGAACTCTTCAATTTAATAAAAATAATTTATAATTTATCTTGTCTTTTGTATTTTTTGGTCTCCATATAACGCGGTACGAATGATGTGATTTGTACTAAAATCTGTGTTTCTTGTAGCGCTGATTCCATACAACGCGGTAGCTGGTTTACATACAACGCGCTACGAATTACCTTGGTTTGTACGGTTAAATCCTAATTTCTTATAACACGGTTTCCATATAACGCGGAACGCACTTACAGCGTTATAGAAGGTTTGACTGTACTAACAAATAAAAAGTGTTTCGTTCAATAAAATCCACCAAATAACATTAATATTTCAACAACTGCAGTCCAATAAAAGAAAAAAAAAATGTTATTACAACATATAAAACTTACAAATAAGTTTCCGCCGTTTTTTTTATTAAAAATTAAGTATTTATTCTAGAAGAATGGTAATTTCAAGGTTATTTAAAATACTGGCAATCACTTGCATTGTCTTTTCCCTATCTCTCAGGCAACATTCGGATCCCACGTCGAAAGAACTCCTTGTCTTTTAAGGCTATCCACGAATCAACCCAATTTTTAGGTATCTTCACATCATTGAAACCGCTGCTCCGACAGAAAATGTGCCATGAACCGAAATAAGTGATAATCGGACGGTGCAATGTTTAGTGAATACGGCAGGTGGGGTAACACTTCCCAATCAAGTGTTTCTAAATACTTTTTCACGGGAGCCGATACATGTGGACGAC
>NW_014570469.1:11389-13240 GCF_001313835.1 Polistes canadensis
AACAACTGCAGTCCAAAAAAAGGAAAAAAATCATTTTATTACAACATATTTTTATTACTTTACGTGAAGAACTCGATATTTTTCAACGAAACTCGATTGTAGTAAACCTGACATTTATTTTGTCTTGTTTGGAATAGCACATTTTACCGTCAGTGTAAATTTTCAATATAGTTAAGAAAAATTTTCGCTGCTTTCTAAATTAAACCGTAGTTCAAAAATATTAGATACATAAAGGAATGGTATATAATAAAAGCTGTAAAAAGTTTTCTTTCAAGTATTAAAGCGTATACTAACAAATGAAAAGTGTTGCGTTCAATAAAATCCAGCAGATAACATTTATATTTTAACAAGTGCCGTTTAAAAAAAGGAAAAAAATCATTTTATTACAAAATTTTTTTAGTGCTTAACATGAAGAATTACATTTTTTTTTAACGAAACTCAAATGTAGTAAAGCTGACATTTAATTTGTCTTGTTACTTATAGCACATTTTACCATCACTATAAATTTTTCAATATATTTAAGAAAAATTTTCGCTGCTTTCTGAATTAAACCGCAGTTAAAAACTAGCAGATACATAAAGAAATGCTATATAAAAAAAGCTGTAAAACGTTTTCTCTCAAATCTTAAAGCGTATATTAACAAATAAAAAGTTTTACGTTCAATAAAATCCAGCAAATAACATTTATATTTTAACAAGTGCAGTTTAAAAAAAGGAAAAAAATCATTTTATTAAAACATTTTTTAGTACTTAACGTGAAGAATTCAATTTTTTTTCAATCATACTCAATTGAAGTAACCTGAAATTTAATCTGTCTAGTTTTTAGTAGCACATTGAACCCTCGCTAAAAATGTTAAAATATATTTAGAAAGAAATTTTCGCTACTTTCTAAATTAAACCGTAGTTCAAAACCATCAGATATATAAAGAGATGCTATATAAAAAAAGATACAAAACGTTTTCTTTCAAGTTTTAAAGCGTATACTAACAAATAAAAAGTTTAACGTTTAATAAAATCCTGAAAATAACAATTATATCTCAACAACTGCTGTCCAAAGTAGGAAAAAAATCATTAATTAACAACATTTTTTGTTTACTTTACGTGAATAACACAATTCTTTTTCAACCAAACTCGATTGTAGTAAAACTAACATCCATTCTATCTTGTTTTGAATAGCACATTTATACCTTTACAAAAAAGATTTAGTATAGTTGAAAAGTAATTTTTGCTACTTTCTAAATTAAACCGTAGTTTAAAACTAGAAGATACATAAAGAAATGCTGTATAAAAAAAGTTGAAAACGTTTTCTTTCAAGTTTTAAAGCACATACTAAAAAAAAAAAAGTGGTACGTTCAATAAAATCCAGCAAATAACATTTATATTTTAACAAGTGCAGTTTAAAAAAGGAAAAAAATCATCATATTACAACATTTTTTGGTTACTTAACGTGAAGAACTTAATTATTTTTCCACGAAAATCGATTGTAGTAAACCTGACATTTATTTTGTCTTGCTTTGAATAGCACATTTTACAGTCACTATAAATTTTTCAATATTTTTACGAAAAATTTTTGGTGCTTTTTGAATTAAACCGTAGTTCAAAACTATCAGATACATAAAGAAATAGTATATAATAAAAGGTGTAAAAAGTTTTATTTAAAGTTTTAAAGCGTATATTAACAAATAAAAAGTTTTTCGTTCAATAAAATCCAGCAAATAACATTTATAATTTAAAAACTGCAGTTTAAAAAAAGGAAAAAGATCAATTTATAACAACATTTTTTGGTTACTTTATGTGAAGAACTCAATTCTTTTTCAACGAAAATTGATTGTAATAAACCTGACATCCATTC
>NW_014570470.1:0-6228 GCF_001313835.1 Polistes canadensis
ATATAACAAAAGCTATAAAAAGTTTTCTATCAAGTTTTAAAGCGTATACTAACAAATGAAAAGTGTTCGGTCCAATAAAATCTAGCATATATCATATRTTTTACAGCAACTGCAGTCGAAGAATACAAAAAAAAATCATTTTATTACAACTTTTTTTGGTTACTTTTCGTGTAGCACTCAATTTTATTTAAACAAATTCGATTGTTGTAAACCAAACATCTTTTCTGTATAGTTTCTAAAAGCCCACTTTAACCTTCGCTAAAAAATTTATAATATATGTAGAAAGAAAATTTCGCTAATTTCTGGATTAAATCGTAGTTAAAAACTATAAAATTTCTTAAAAAGGGCTATATAACAAAAGCTATAAGAAATTTTCTATTAACTTATAAAGCGTATACTTACAAATAAAAAGTATAAATCTAAAAGAATTCTGCAAACATCATTTATATTTGGACAACTGCAGTCAAAAAAACACACAACTTTTTTTTGTTACTTTACGTAAGAATTTAATTCTTTTTTAACAAAACTAGATCGTAGTAAACCTGACGTCTATTCTGTTTTGTTTGTAAAAGCACATTGTACTTTCGCTAAAAACTTTCCAATATATTGAAGAAAAATTTTCGCTGCTTTCTAGAATAACTATTAGTTAAAACTATGTGATATCTAAAGAAATGCTATCGAACAAAAGCAATATAAGATTTTCTTTCAACTTTTAAAGCGTATACTAATAAATGAAAAGCGTTAAGTCCTATAAACTCTAGCAACTAACATTTATATTTAAACAACTGCAGTCCAAAAACAGAAACAAAATCATTTTATTACAACTTTTTTTGGTTACTTTACGTGAAGAACTTAATTATCTTTCAACAAAACTCGATTGTAGTAAACCTGACGTCTGTTCTGTTTTGTTTGTAGTAGCACATTTTTACCGTTGCTAAAAATGTATTATTATATTTAAAAAGAAATTTTCGCTACTTTCTGGATTAAATCGTAGGTAAAATCTATAAAATTTCTTAAAAAAAACTATATAAAAAAAGGTTAAAAATTTTTCTATCAAGTTTTAAAGCGTATACCAACAAATGAAAAGTGTTCGGTCCCATAAAATCTAGCATTTATCATTTATTTTACAACAACAGCAGGCGAAGAAAACAGAAAAAAATCATTATATTTTAACTTTGTTTTGTTACTTCACGTGTAGAATTCAATTATATTTTGAAGAGATTCGATTGTTGTCAACCAAACATCTATTCTGTTTATTTTGTAATAGTTCATTTTTATCGTTGCTAAAAATGTATTATTGTATTTAAAAAGAAATTTTTGCTACTTTCTGAATTAAACCGTAGTCAAAAACTATAAATTTTCTAAAAAAGAGCTATATAACAAAACCTATAAAACGTTTTCTTTGAAGTTTTAAAGCTTATACTAACATATAAAAGTGTTCAGTCCAATAAAATCTAGCATATACTATATATTTTTCCACAACTGCAGTCGAAGAAAACAAAAAAAAATCATTTTATTACACCTTTTTTTGGTTACTTTTCGTGTAGCACTCAATTATATTTTAACAAATTCGATTGTAGTAAACCAAACATTTTTTCTGTATAGTTTCTAAAAGCACATTTTAACCTTCGCTAAAAAATTTATAATATATGTAGAAAGAAAATTTCGCTACTTTCTGGACTAAATCGTTGGTAAAAACTTTAAAATTTCTTAAAAAGGGCTATATACCAAAAGCTATAAGAAATTTTCTATTAAGTTTTAAAGCGTATACTTACAAATAAATTGTATAAATCCAAAAGAATTCTGCAAACATCATTTATATTTGGACAACTGCAGTCAAAAAAACACACAACTTTTTTTTGTTACTTTACGTAAGAGTTTAATTCTTTTTCAACAAAACTCGATTGTAGTAAACCTGACGTCTGTTCTGTTTTGTTTGTAGTAGCACATTTTTACTGTTGCTAAAAATGTATTATTATATTCAAAAAGAAATTTTCGCTACTTTCTGGATTAAATCGTAGGTAAAATCTATAAAATTTCTTAAAAAAAACTATATAACAAAAGTATAAAAATTTTTCTATCAAGTTTTAAAGCGTATACCAACAAATGAAAAATGTTCGGTCCCATAAAATCTAGCATATATCATATATTTTACAACAACTGAAGTCGAAGGAAGCAAAAGATAATCATTTTGATAATTTAAATTTTTTTTAATAATTGTTGAAAACTATTAGATATCTAAAGAAGTGCTATATAACAAAAGCTATAAAACGTTTTCTTTCAAATTTTGAACCATATACTAAAATATCTGAAAAAGTGCTATTTACCGGAAGCTATGAAACGTTTTCTGTCCAGCTTTAAAGCGTATACATACAAATATAAAGTGTCGAGTCAATAATTTTTTATCAAACATCATTTATATTTCGACTACTGCATTCAAAAAAAAAAGAAAAAATCATTTTAATAAGACTTTTTTGGGTTGCTTTACGTGTAGAATTCATTACTCTTTTAAAGAAACTCGATTGTAGTCAACCCTAATTCCATTCTGTCTTGTTTCTTATGTAACATTTTTATTGTCGCTAAAAACTTCTCAATATATTTAAGAGAAATTTTTGCTGCTTTTTTGATTAAATAATTGTTGAAAACTATCAGAAATCTAAAGAAGTGCTATATAACTAATGCTATAAAACGTTTTCCTTCCCGTTTTAAAGCTTATACTAACAAATAGAAAGTGCCATGTACAATAAAATCTAGAATATAACATTTATATTTTAACAACTGTAGTCAAAAAAAAGGGAAAAATCATTTTTTGGCATTTTTGTTTGGTTACTTTACGTTTAGAATTCAAATATTTTTCGACACAATTCGATTGTAGTCAACTAAACATCTATTCTGTTTAGTTTTAGTTGGCACATTTTTTCCTTCTCTAAGAAATTCATAATATACATAAAAAGAAATTTTCGCTTCTTTCTGCATTAATTTGTATTTAAAAACTATAAAATTTCTGTAAAAGTGCTATTTACCAGAAGCTAATAAGCGTTTTCTTTGAAGCTTTAAAGCGTATACTAACGAATAAAAAGTTTTATGTCTCATAAAATCTAGCAAATATTATTTACTTTTTACCAACTGAAGACGACGAAAAAAGAAAAAATCATTTTACTACCACTTCTTCTGGTTACTTCACGTGTAGAATTCAACTATTTTACGAAAAAATTCGATAAAAGTTAACCAAACATCTACTATTTTTAGTTTCTAATATCACATTTTTTCTTGCGCTAAAAATTGTTTTAAATATTTAACAAAAATTTTCGCAACTCTCTGGATTTAATCGTAGTTATAAACCATCAAAATTCTATAAAAGTGCTATTTAACAGAAGCTATGAAACGTTTTCTTTCAAGCTTTTAAGCGTATATTTACAAATAAAAGGTAGTAATTTTATAGAAATTTAACAAACATCATAAATATTTAGACTGCTGTTGTAAAAAAAATGAGAAAAAATTATTTTATTACGACTTTTTTGGGTTACTTCACGTTTAGAATTCAATTCTTTTCTGACAAAACTCTGATGTAGTCAACCTTACTTCCGTTCCGTCTTGTTTCTAAAAGCACATTTTACCGGCGCTAAAAATTTTTCAATATATTTAAGAGAAATTGGCGCTACTTTCTAGATTAAATAATTGTTGAAAACTTTCATAAATCTAAAGAAGTGCTATATAACAAATGCTATAAAACGTTTTCTTTAAAGATTTAAACCGTATACTTTTAAATAAAAAGTGCTATGTTCACTAAAATCAAGCAAATGTTATTTATATTTTGATAACTGCAGTCCAAGAAAAGAAAAAAAATCATTTCATTACAATTTTGTTAGGTTACTTCACGTGTAAAATTCAAGTATTTTTCGACAAAATTCGATTGTAGTCAACAAAACATCTATTCTGTTTAGTTTCAGATAGCACATTTTTACTTTTTCTAAGAAATTTTTAATATGCATAAAAAGAAATTTTCGCTACTTTCTGCGATAATTTGTAGTTAAAAATTATAAAATTTCTGTAAAAGTGCTAATAAACAGAAGCTATGAAACGTTTTCTTTGAAGCTTTAAAGCGTAGACTACTGAATAAAAAGTAATATATCCAAAAAAAATTAGTAAATATAATCTATATTTGGACTACTGCCGTCAAAAAAATTAGAAAAAATCACCTTATTACGACATTGTTGGGTTAGTTTACGTGTAGAATTCATTTCTCTTTCAAAGAAACTCGATTGTAGTAAGCCTTACTTCCATTCTGTCTTGTTTTGAATAGCACATTTTTACCGTCGAAAAAAATTTTTCAATATATTTAGGAGAAATTTTCGCTGCTTTCTAGAATAAATAATTGTTGAAAACTTTCAGAAATCTAAAGAAGTGCTATTTAACAGAAGCTATGAAGCGTTTTCTTTCAAGCTTTAAAGCGTATACTTACAAATATAAAGTGTCAAGTCAAAAAATATTTATCAAACATCATTTATATTTGGACTACTGCATTCAAAAAAAAGAGAAAAAATCATTTTATTACGAGTTTTTTTGTTACTTTAATTGTTGAATTCAATTTTTTTTCGACCTAACACGCTATTAGTCAACATGACATCTATTTTGTCTTGTTTCTAACAGCAAAATTTACTGTCGCTAAAAATTATTCACTATATTTGAGAGAAATTTTCGCTGCTTTCTAGATTAAATAATTGTTAAAAACTATCAGAAATTTAAAGAAGTGCTATATAACAAATGCTATAAAACATTTTCTATCAAGCTTTAAAGCGTATACTTACAAATCAAAAGTGTTAAGTCCGAAAGAATTATGCAAACATCATTTATATTTGGAGTACTGCAGTCAAGAACTAGAGAAAAAATCATTTTATTAAGACATTTTTTGGTTACTTTACGTTAAGAATTTGATTCTTTTTCGATGAAACTCGATTGTAGTCAACCTGACATCTATTCTGTCTTGTTTTCAATAGCATATTGTACCGTCGCTAAAAACTTTTCAATATATATAATAAACATTTTTGCTGCTTTCTTGATTAAAACTGTAGTTAAAAATTATAAAATTTCTAAAAAAGAGCTACATTACAAAAGCTATAAAACGTTTTCTTTCAAGTTTTAAAACGTATACTAACAAATAAAAAGTTTCCGGTCCAAGAAAATCTAGCATATATCATTTATTTTGCACCAAATGCAGACAAAGAAAACAAAAAAAATTATTTTATTACAACTTTATTTGGTTACATCACGTGTAGCATTTAATTATGTTTCGACTAAATTCGATTGTAGTAAACCAAACATCTTTTTTGCATAGTTTCTAAAAGCACATTTTTAACTTCAATAAAAAATTTTTAATATATTTAGAAACAAATTTTTGCTACTTTCTGGATTAAAACTGTAGTTAAATACTATAAAATTGTTAAAAAAGTGCTGTATAACAAAAGCTATAGAACGTTTTCTTTTAAGTTTTACAGCGCATACTAACAAATAAAAAGTGTTCAGTCCAATAAAATCTAGCATATATCATTTATTTTACTACAACTGCAGGCGAAAAAAACAGAAAAAAATTATTTTATTACAACTTTATTTGGTTACTTCACGTTTAGCATTTATTTATATTTCGACAAAATGCGATTATGGTAAACCAAACATCTTTTCTGTGTAGTTTCTAAAAGTATATTTTAACCTTCGCTAAAAAATTTGTAATATATTTAGAAACAAATTTTTGCTGCTTTCTGGATTAAAGCGTAGTTATAAAATAAAAACAATCTAAAAAAAGTGCTATTTAACAGTCGCTATGAAACAATTTCTTTCCAGCTTTAAAGCGTATACTTACAAATCAAAAGTGTTAAGTCCGAAAGAATTATGCAAACATCATTTATATTTGGAGTACTGCAGTCAAGAAATAGAGAAAAAATCATTTTATTAAGACATTTTTTGGTTACTTTACGTTAAGAATTTAATTCTTTTTCGATGAAACTCGATTGTAGTCAACCTGACATCTATTCTGTCTTGTTTTCAATAGCACATTGTAACGTGACCTAAAACTTTTTAATATTTTTCACATAAATTTTCGCTTTTTTCTAGATTAATACTTAGTAAAATTTATCAGATATCTAAAGAAATGCTGTAGAACAAAATCTATAAAAATTTTTCTTTCAAGTTTTAAAGCGTATACTAACAAATGAAAAGTGTTAGTTCGAATAA
>NW_014570470.1:7168-9955 GCF_001313835.1 Polistes canadensis
AAGTGCTATATAACAAAAGCTATAAAACGTTTTTTTTCAAGTTTTAAAGCATATACTAACAAACAAAAGTTTAAAGTCTAATACAATCTAGCAAATAAAATTTATCTTTCAAATACTGCAGTCCAAGAAAAGAAAAAATATCATTTTATTACAAATTCTTCTGGTCATTTCACGTGTAGAATTCAATTGTTTTTCGAAAAAATCGATTAAGGTCAACCAAACATTTACTATTTTTAGTTTCTAATATTACATTTTTACTTGCGCTAATAATTTTTTCATATATTTAACAAAAATTTTCGCAACTCTCTGGATTCAATCGTAGTTATAAACCATAAAATTTCTATAAAAGTGGTATATAACAAATGTTATGAAACGTTTTCTGTCCAGCTTTAAAGCATATACTTACAAATATAAAGTGTAAAGTCAAAAATTTTTTATCAGACATCATTTATATTGGGACTACTGCATTCAAAAAAAAAGAAAAAAAATCACTTTATTACGACTTTTTTGGGTTCTTTTAAGTGTAGAACTCATTTCTTTTGCAAAAAAACTCGATTGTAGTAAACCTTACTTCTGTTCTGTCGTGTTTTTAATAGCATATTTTTACCGTCGCTAAAAATTTTTCAATATGTTTAAGAAAAATTTTTCTGCCCTCTAGATTAAACAATTGTTAAGAAATGTTGAATATATAAATAAATGCTATATACCAAATGCTATAAAACGTTTTCTTTCAATATTTAAAGCGTATACTAATAAATAAAAAGTGTTATGTCAAATAATATTTAGAGAATATCATTTACTTTTCATCAACTGCAGTCAAAGAAAAGAGAAAAAATCGTTTTGTAACAACTTTGTTTGGTTACTTCACGTTTAGATTTCAACTCTTTTCCGACAAAATTCTAATGTAGTCAACGCAACATCTATTCTGTTTAGTTTCTAGTAGCACATTTTTATCTTCGCTAAAAAATTTACAATATATTTAAAGAGAAATTTGCGCTAATTTCTTGATTAAATCGTAGTTAAAAATTATGAAAATTCTAAAAAAGTGCTATTTACCAGAAGTTATGAAACGTTTTCTGTCCAGCTTTAAAGCGTATACATACAAATATAAAGTGTCGAGTCAATAATTTTTTATCAAACATCATTTATATTTGGACTACTGCATTTAAAAATAGAGAAGAAATCACATTATTACGACTTTTTTTGTTACTTTACTTGTTGATTTCAATTTTTTTTCGACATAACACGATTTTTGTCCACATGACATCTATTTTGTCTAGTTTCTAACAGCATATTTTACCGTCGGTAAAAATTTTTCAATATATATAAAAGAAACTTTCGCTCCTTTCTAGATTAAATAATTGTTGAAAACTATCAAAAATCTAAAGAAGTGCTATATAACAAATGCTATAAAACGTTTTCTGTCAAGATTTAAAGCGTATACTAAGAAATAAAAAGTTTCAGGTCTAATAAAATCTTGAAAAAAACATTTATATTTTAACAACTGCAGTCCAAAAAAAAGAAAAAAATCATTTAATTACAATTTTGTTTTATTACTCTTCGTGTAGAACTCAAATATTTTTTAACAATATTCGATTGTAGTCACTTAACATATATTCTTTTTAGTTTCTAGTAGCACATTTTTACCTTCGCTAAAAAATGCAAATATATATAAAAAGAAATTTTCGCTAATTTCTGAATTAAGTCGTAGTTAAAAACTATAAAATATCTAAAAAAGTGCTATTTAACAGATGCTATGAAACGTTTACTTTCAAGCTTTTAAGCGTATACTTGCAAATAAAAGTGGTAATTCCAAAAAAATTTACCAAACATCATTTATATTAGACAACTGCATAAAAAAAAAAGAGAAAAAATCATTTTATTACGACTTTTTATGGTTACTTTATGTGTAGAATTCAATTCTCTATCGACGAAACTCGATTGTAGTCAACCTGACATCCATTCAGTCTTGTTCCTAATATGACATATTTGTTGTCGCTAAGAATTTTTCAAAAAATTAAAGAGAAATTTTAGCTGCTTTCTAGATTAAAAAATTGTTGAAAACTTTCAGAAATCTAAAGAAGTGCTATTTAACAGAAGCTATGAAACGTTTTCTTTCAAGATTTAGAGCGTATACTTACAAATAAAAAGTAATATATCAAAAAATATTTAGTAAACATAATCTATATGTGGAATACTGCCGTCATAAAAATTACAAATAATCACTTTAGTACGACATTTTTTGGGAATTTTACGTGTAAAACTCATTTCTCTTTCAAAAAAACTCGATTGTAGTGAACCTTACTTCCATTCTGTCTTGTTTTCTATAGCACATTTTTACCGTCGCTACAAATTTTTCAATATATTTAAGAAAAATTTTTACTGCCTTCTAGATTAAGCAATTGTTAAAAAATATCGAATATATAAAGAAGTGCTATATAACAAATGCTACAAAACTTTTTCTTTCAAGATTTAAAGCGTATACTACCAAATAAAAAGTGCTATGTAAAATAAAATCTAGCAAATTTCATTTATATTTTGATAACTGCAGTCTAAGATAAGAAAAAAAATCATTTATTTACAATTTTTTGTGGTTACCTCACATGTAGAACTCAAATATTTTTCGACAAAATTCGATTGTAGTCAACCAAACATCTATTCTGTATAGTTTCAGATAGCGCATTTTTACCTTTTCTAAGAAATTTTTAATATACATAAGAAGAAATTTTCGCTACTTTCTGGATTGAAGCGTAGTTATAAAATAAAAACAATCTAAAAAAGTGCTAT
>NW_014570470.1:10995-12962 GCF_001313835.1 Polistes canadensis
TCCGCCAACGCGGTGGTATTTGTTTTTTGAGCATTCTTCGGTTTGCTATCGTTCCTATGTTGTTCTAATCGTTTTTTTAATTTTTTTTTGTTTGTACTATATAACATTTTTCACATTCACATGGTATTTTATATACCAAGTTTGATTGTTCCTATTTATCATCTTTATCTTTTAGTTTCGTATATATAGATTGTATTTTTACTAAGTTATTAGTAACGTAAGTATTTGTATATAAAATAATATGTCATAATAAATAATTTTAGTTGCTGAGGAAGTCTCAAATAGAGAAGAAATGTTCAACAGATAAATATAGTTTTCATCTTAATTAAACCCGTCTAAAAAACAACCTCCCTAAGAGTAAACTTAGTAATAATATTAATAAATTTTGGATAAGAAAAAAATTTTGATTATATTAGCACATTTTAACCTTCGCAAAAAAATTTATAATATATTTAGAAAAAAATTTTCGCTACTTTCTGGATTAAAGCGTAGTAAAAAATTAAAAACAATCTACGAAAGTGCTATTTAACAGACGCTATGAAACGTTTTCTCTTCAGCTTTATAGCGTATATTTACAAATAAAAAGTGGTAAGTTCGAAAGAATTATGCAAACATCATTTATATTTGGACTACTGCAGTCAAGAAAAAGGAAAATATTTATTTAATTACGAAATTTTTGGTTACTTTACGTTTAGAATTCAATTCTCTTTCGTCAAAGCTCGATTGTTGTAAACCTGACATCCATTCTGTCTTGTTTCTAATAGCACATTGTATTTTCGCTAAAAACTTTTTAATATACTTAAAAAAAATTTTCGCTGCTTTCTAGAGTAAATATTAGTAAAAACTATCTGATATTTAAAGAATTGCTATAGAACAAAAGCTATAAAACATTTCTCTTCAACTTTTAAAGCGTATACTAACAAATGAAAAGTGTTAAGTCCAATCAAATCTAGCAAATAACATTTATATTTAAACTACTGCAGTCAAGAAAAAGGAAAAATATTATTTTATTACGTCGTTTTTTTTGTTACTTTACGTGAAGAATTCAATTATTTTCAACAAAACTCGATGGTAGTAATCCTGACGTCCATTCTGTTTTGTTTGTAATAGCACATTGTACTTTCGCTAAAAACTTTTCAATATATTTAAGAAAAATTTTCGCTGATTTCTAGAGTAACTATTAGTAAAAACTATCTGATAACTAAAGAAATGCTATCGAACAAAAGCAATAAAAGATTTTCTTTCCGCTTTTAAAGCGTATACTAATAAATGAAAAGCGTTAAGTCCCATCAACTCTAGCAACTAACATTTATATTTAAACAACTGCAGTCCAAAAACAGAAAAAAAATCATTTTATTAAAACTTTTCTTGGTTTCTTTTCGTGAAGCACTCAATTTTATTTAAACAAATTCAATTGTTGTAAACCAAACATCTTTTCTGTATAGTTTCTAAAAGCCCATTTTAACCTTCGCTAAAAAATTTTTAATATATTTAGAAAGAAATTTTCGCTACTTTCTCGATTAAATCGTAGGTAAAAATTATAAAAATTCTTAAAAAGAGTAATATAACAAAAGCTATAAAAAGTTTTCTATCAATTTTTAAAGCGTATACTAACAAACGCAAAGTGTTCGGTCCAATAAAATATAGCCAATATCATTTATTTTACAACAACTGCAGTCGAAGGAAACAAAAAAAAATCATGTTATTTCAACTTTATTTGGTTACTTCACGTGTAGAATTCAATTATATTTTGAAGAAATTCGATTGTAGTCAAACAAACATCTATTCTGTTTAGTTTCTAGTAGTTCATTTTAACATTATTACTAAATTTACTCTTAGGGAGGTTGTTTTTTGGACGGGTTTAATTAAGATGAACACTATATTTATCCGTTGAACGTTTCGTCTCTATTTGAGACTTCCTCAGCAACTAAAATTATTTATTATGACATATTATTTTATATACAAAT
>NW_014570470.1:13057-16031 GCF_001313835.1 Polistes canadensis
AAACGTTTTCTTTCAAGATTTAGAGCGTATACTTACAAATAAAAAGTAATATATCAAAAAATATTTAGTAAACATAATCTATATGTGGAATACTGCCGTCATAAAAATTACAAATAATCACTTTAGTACGACATTTTTTGGGAATTTTACGTGTAAAACTCATTTCTCTTTCAAAAAAACTCGATTGTAGTGAACCTTACTTCCATTCTGTCTTGTTTTCTATAGCACATTTTTACCGTCGCTACAAATTTTTCAATATATTTAAGAAAAATTTTTACTGCCTTCTAGATTAAGCAATTGTTAAAAAATATCGAATATATAAAGAAGTGCTATATAACAAATGCTACAAAACTTTTTCTTTCAAGATTTAAAGCGTATACTACCAAATAAAAAGTGCTATGTAAAATAAAATCTAGCAAATTTCATTTATATTTTGATAACTGCAGTCTAAGATAAGAAAAAAAATCATTTATTTACAATTTTTTGTGGTTACCTCACATGTAGAACTCAAATATTTTTCGACAAAATTCGATTGTAGTCAACCAAACATCTATTCTGTATAGTTTCAGATAGCGCATTTTTACCTTTTCTAAGAAATTTTTAATATACATAAGAAGAAATTTTCGCTACTTTCTGGATTGAAGCGTAGTTATAAAATAAAAACAATCTAAAAAAGTGCTATTTAACAGACGCTATGAAACGTTTTCTTTAAAGCTTTAAATCGTATACTTACAAATAAAAAGTAATAAATCCGAGAGAATTCTGCAATCATCATTTATATTTAGACTGCAGCATTAAAGAAAAAGGAAAAATATTATTTTATTACGACATATTTTTTGTTATTTTACGTGAAGAATTCAATTATTTTCAACAAAACTCGATGGTAGTAATCCTGACGTCCATTCTGTTTTGTTTGTAATAGCACATTGTACTTTCGCTAAAAACTTTTCAATATATTTAAGAAAAATTTTCGCTGCTTTCTAGAGTAACTATTAGTAAAAACTATCTGATTTCTAAAGAAATGCTGTAGAACAATAGCAATAAAACATTTTCTTTCAACTTTTAAAGCGTACACTAACAAATGTAAAGTGTTAGGTCCAATAAAATCTAGCATATATCGTATATTTTACAACAACTGCAGTCAAAGAAAACAAAAAAAAATCATATTTTTACAACTTTTTTTGGTTTCTTTTCGCGTAGCATTCAATTATATTTCAACAAAATTCGATTGTAGTAAACTTAACTTCTTTTCTGTATAGTTTCTAAAAGCACATTTTAACCTTTGCTATAAAATTTTTTATATATTAAAAAAGCAATTTTCGCTACTTTTGTGGACTAAAGTGTAGTCAAAAATTAAAAACAATCTAAATAAGTGCTATTTAACAGACGCTATGAAACGTTTTCTCTTCAGCTTTAAAGCGTATACTTAAAAATAAATAGTGTTAAGTCAGAAAGAATTATGCAAACATAATTTATATTCGGACTACTGCAGTCAAGAAAAAGGAAAAAATTTATTTTGTTACGACATTTTTGGTTATTTTACGTTTAGAATTTAATTCTCTTTCGTCGAAACTTAATTGTTGTAAACCTGACATCCATTCTGTCTTGTTTCTTATAGCACATTGTACTTTCGCTAAAAACTTTCTAATATATTAATAAAAATATTTCGCTGCTTTTTAGAATAACTATTATTAAAAACTATCTGATATCTAAAGAAATGCTATAGATGAAAAGCTATAAAACATTTTCTTTCAACTTTTAAAGCGTATAGTAACAAACGCAAAGTGTTTGGTTCAATAAAATCTAGCATATATCATTTATATCATAACAACTGCAGTCGAAGAAAACAGAAAAAAATCATGTTACTTCAACTTTATTTGGTTACTTTACGTGTAGAATTCAATTATATTTTGAAGAAATTCGATTGTAGTCAGACAAACATCTATTCTTTTTAGTTTCTAAAAGTTCATTTGTACCGTTGCTAAAAATGTATTATTATATTTAAAAAGAGATTTTCGCTTATTTCTGAATTAAGTCGTAGTTAAAAACTATAAAATATCTAAAAAAGTGCTATTTAACAGAAGCTATGAAACGTTTTCTTTCAAGCTTTTAAGCGTATACTTGCAAATAAAAGTGGAAATTCCCAAAAAATTTAACAAACATCATTTATATTTAGACAACTGCATTTAAAAAAAAGGGAAAAAATCATTTTATTACGACTTTTTATGGTTACTTTATATGTAGAATTCAATTCTCTATCGATGAAACTCGATTGTAGTCAACCTGACATCCATTCAGTCTTTTACCTAATATCACATATTTGTTGTCGCTAAGAATATTAAAAAAATGAAGAGAAATTTTACCTGCTTTCTAGATTGAAAAATTGTTGAAAACTTTCAGAAATCTAAAGAAGTGCTATATAACAAATACTAAAAAACGTTTTCTTTAAAGATTTAAAGCGTATACTAACAAATAAAAAGTGTTAGGTCTAATAAAATCTAGAAAAAAACATTTATATTACAATAACTGCAGTCCAAAAAAAAGGAAAAAATCATTTTATTACAATTTTTTTGGTTACTTTACGTAAAGAACCTAATACTTTTTCTACGAATCTCAAATTAATAAACTTGAAAACTATTCTATTTTTTTTTTAGTAGCACATTATACCGTCGCAAAAAATTTTTCAATATGTATGAGAGAAATTTTCGCTGTTTTCTAGATTAAATAATTGTTGAAATCTTTCAGAAATCTACAGAAGTGCTTWATAAGAAATGCTATAAAACGTTTTCTTTCAAGATTTAAAGCGTATACTATCAAATAAAAAGTGCTATTTCTAATAAAATCTAGCAAATTTCATTTATATTTTGATAACTGCAGTCCAAGAAAAGAAAAAAAATCATTTCATTATAATTTTGTTTGGTTACTTCACATGTAGAACTCAAATATTTTTCGACAAAATTCGATTGTAGTCAAC
>NW_014570471.1:0-4689 GCF_001313835.1 Polistes canadensis
TTGAAAGAAAACGTTTTATAGCTTTTGTTATAAAGCATTTCTTTAGATATCTGATAGTTTTTAACTATTATTTATTCTAAAAAGCAGCGAAAATTTCTTTTTAAATATATTAAATATTTTTTAGCGAAAATAAAACTGTGCTATTAGAAACAAGACATAATGGATGTCAGGTTGACTGCAATCAAGTTTCGCCAAAAGAGTATTGAATTCAACACTTAAGGTAACCAAAAAAAGTCGTAATAAAATGATTTCTTCTCTTTTTTCTGACTGCATTATTCCAAATATAAATGATGTTTGCCAAATCTTTTCGGACCCAAAACTTTTTATTTGATAGTATACGCTTTAAGTCTTCAAAAAAAACGTTTCATAGCTTCTTTTACATAGCACATTTTCAATTTTTATAATTTTTTTCTACGATTAAATTCAGGAAGTAGCGACAATTTCTTTTTGAATATATTTAAAATTTTTTAGCGAAGGGTTAAATGTTTTATTAGGAACTAAACATAATCGATGTCAAGTTTACAACAATCGAGTTTCGTTAAAAATGAAATGAATTCTTAACGTAAAGTAACCAAAAAACTGTGTAATAAAATGATTTTTTTCCTTTTTTTAGACAGCAGCTGTAAAAATATAATTTTTATTTGCGAGAATTTATTGAACCTAACACTTTTCATTTGTTAGTATACGCTTTAAAACTTGAAAGAAAACATTTTATAGCTTTTGTTATTTAGCGCTTCTTTAAATATCTGATAGTTTTACCAATTATTTAATCTAAAAAGCAGCGACAATTTCTTGTTAATATAATAAAATTTTTTTAGCGTCGGTTAAATGTGCTATTAGAAACAAGACATAATGGATGTCTGGTTGACAACAATCGAGTTTCGTCGAAAGAGAATTGAATTCTACACGTGACGTAACCAAAAAAACTTGTAGTAAAATGATATTTACCCATTTTTTTTGACTGCAGTAGTCGAAATATAAGTTATGTTTGCCTAATTTTTTAGGACTAAACACTATTTATTTGTATGTGTACGCTTTAAAGCTTGAAAGAAAACGTTTCATAGGTTCTGTGTAGTAGCATTTTTTAGAAATTTTATAGTTTTAACCTAGAATTTAATCTACAAAGTAGCGAAAGCTTTTTTAAACTAACTAAAAAATTTCCAGCAACGGTAAAAATGCGCTATTAGAAACTAAACGGAATAGATGTTAGGTTGACTACAATCGAGTTTTTCTAAAAAAGTATTTAATTCTACACGTAAAGTAACCTAATAAAGATTTAATTAAATGATTTTTTCTTTTTTTCTTGGATCGAAGTTTAAGAAATTTAAATGATGTTTGTCAGATTTTATACGACCTAAAACTTTTTATTTATTAGTATACGCTTTGAAATTTTAAATATATCGTTTTATAGCATATTTTATATAACACTGCTTTAGATATCTGATAGTTTTTAACTATTTTTTAATCTAGGAAGCAGCGAAAATTTTTCTTAGATATATTGAAAAATTTTTAGTGACGGTAAAAATGTGATATTAGAAACTATGCAGAATAGATGTTTGGTTGACTACAATCGAATTTTGTCGAAAAATAATTGAATTCTAAACGTGAAGTAACCAAAAAAACGTTGTAGTAAAATGTATTTTTCTCTTCTTTTGGACTGCAGATGTCGAAATATAAATGTTTTTTGTTCGATTGTATTGGACTTAACACTTATTATTTGTTAGTATCCGCTTTAAAACTGGAAAGAAAACATTTTATAGCTTTTGTTATATAGCACTTCTTTAAATATCGGATAGTTTTACCAATTATTTATTCTAAAAAGCAGCAAAAATTTATCTTAAATATAATGAAAAATTTTTAGCGACGGTAAAATGTGCTATTAGAAACAAGACATAATGAATGTCAGGTTGACTGCAATCAAGATTCGCCGATAGAGTATTGAATTCTACACTTAAAGTAACCAAAAAAAGTCGTAATAAATTGATTTCTTCTCTTTTTTTTGACTGCGTTATTCGAAATATAAATGATGTTTGCCAAATCTTTTTGGACCTAACACTTTTTATTTGAAAGTATACGCTTTAAGTCTTGATAGAAAACGTTTCATAGCTTCTTTAACATAGCATTTTTTTCGACTTTTATATTTTTTTTCTACGATTTATTCCAGAAAGTAGCAAAAATTTTTTTTTAAATATAATAAAAATTTTTTAGCGAAGGTTAAAATGTTTTATTTTAAACTAAACAGAATAGATGTCAGGTTTACTACAATCGATTTTCGTTAAAAAATAACTTAATTCTTCACGTTTAGTAACCAAAAAAAGATGTAATATAATGATTTTTTCCCTTGTTTTAGATTGCAGTTGTTAAAATTAAATGTTATTAGCTAGATTTTATTGGACCTAACACTTTTTATTTGTTAGTATACGCTTTAAAACTTGAAAAAAACCTTCTTATAGCTTTTGTTATATAGCATTTCTTTAAGTATCTGATAGTTTTGACCTATTATTTTAGCTAGAAAGCAGCAAAAACTTTTCTCAAGTATATTGAAACTTTTAGCGACGATTATATGTGCTATTAGAAACAAGACAGAACGGATATCAGGTTGATTGTAATCGAGTTTCGTCAAAAGACAATCGAATTCTACACGTAAAGTAACCAAAAAAAGTTGTATTGAAATAACTTTTTCTTTTTTTCTTGACTGCAGTAGTCCAAATATAAATGATGTTTGCCAAATTTTTGTTAGTCTTAACACTTTTGATTTGTAAGTACACTCTTTAAAGCTTGAAATAAAACGTTTCATAGCTTTTCTTATATAGCACTTCTTTTAGAAATTTCATAGTTTTTAACTACGATTTAATCCAGCAAGAAGCGAAAATTTCTTTTTAAATAAATATAAAAACTTTAAGCAACGGTAAAAATGTGCAACTAGAAACAAAACAGAATATATGTCAAGTTTGCTAAAATCGAGTTTCGTTGAAAAAGAATTAAATTCTTTACGTAAAGTCACAAAAAAAAGTTGTAATAAAATGTTTTTTTTCATTTTTTTGGACTGCAGTAGAAAAAATATAAATGATGTTTGCTAGATTTTATTGAACATAACACTTTTTATTTGTTAGTATACGCTTTAAAACATGAAAGAAAACGTTTCATATCTTCTGTTAAATAGCACTTTTATAGAAGTTTTATAGAATTAAACAACGATTAAATTCACAAAGTAGCAAAAATTTCTGTTTAATATCGCAACTTATTTATAGCGAAGGTAAAAGAGTATAATTCGAAACTAAATAGAATATATGTAAGGTTGACTACAATCGAATTCTGTCGAAAAAGAATGAATTCTATATGTAAAGTAACGAAAAAAAGTTGTAATAAAATGATTTTTTCTTTTTTTTTGGACTGAAGTTGTTGAAATATAAATAATATTTACTAAATTTTATTAAAAATAAAACTTTTTATTTGTTAGTTATCGCTTTAAAACTTGAAAAAAAAACGTTTTATAGCTTTTGTTATATAGCACTTTTTTAGAAATTTTATAGTTTTTTTCTACGATTTAATCCAAAAAGTAGCACAAATTCTTTTTAAATATATTGAAAAATTTTAGGCGACAGTAAAAATGGGCTACTAGAAACAAAACAGAATTGATGTCAGGTTTATTACAATCGAGTTTTGTTGGAAAAGAATAAAATTATTAAGGTAAAGTATGCAAAAAATATTGTAATAAAATGATTTTTTCTCTTTTTTTTGATTGCAGTAGTCGAAATATAAATGATGTTTGCCAAATTTTTTCGGACTTAACACTTTTTATTTGTAAGAATACGTTTCATACTTGAAAGAAAACGTCTTATAGCTTTCGTTAAATAGCACTTTTATAGAAGTTTTAAAGTTTTTAACAGCAATTAAATTCACAAAGTAGCGAAAATATCTTTTAAATATACTAAAAAACATTTAGCGACAGTAGAATTATGCTATTAGAAAATAAACAGAATAAATGTTAGGTTGACTACAATCATATATTGTAGAAAAAGTATTAAATTCTACACGTGAAGTAACCAATAAAAGTTGTATTTAAATGATTTTTTCCCTTTTTTTGGACTACAGTGGTAAAAAATATAAATAAGGTTGGCTAAATATTACGGACTTAACATTTCTTATTTGTAAGTATACGCTTTAAATCTTAAAAGAAAACGTTTCATAGCTTGTGTAAAATAGCACTTTTTTAGAAATATTATAGTTTCTTACTACGATTTATTTCACAAAGTAGCTAATATTTCTTTTAAACATATTAAAAAATATTTAGCGATTGTAAAAATTGGCTACTAGAAACTAAACATTATTGATGCCAGGTTTATTACAATCAAGTATTGTTGAAAAAAAATGAATTTTTCACGTAAAGGAACCAAAAAAAGTTGTAATTATATGTATTTTTTCCTTTTTTATGATTGCAGTAGTCGAAATATAAATGAAGTTTGCTAAATTTTTTCGAACTGATCACTACTTATATGTAAGTATACGCTTTAAAGCTTGAAAAAAACGTTTCATAGCTTCCGTAAAAAACCACTTTTTTAGAAATTTCACAGTTATTTACTACGTTTTAGTCCAAAAAGTAGCGAAACTTTCTTTTTAAATATATTGAAAAATTTTCATTAACAAAAAAAAGGCTACTAGAAACTAAACAAAATGGATGTCAGGTTT
>NW_014570471.1:6732-14795 GCF_001313835.1 Polistes canadensis
AACAAAAAAAAGGCTACTAGAAACTAAACAAAATGGATGTCAGGTTTTTTACAATCGAGTTACGTTGAAAAAGAAATTAATTCTTCACGTACAGTAACCAAAAAATGTTGTAATAAAATGATTTTTTTCCTTTTTTTGGACTGCAGTTGTGGATATATAAATGATATTTTCTAGATTTTATAGGACAAACCACTTTTTATTTATTAGTATACGCTTCAAAACTTGAATGAAAACGTTTTATAGCTTTTGTTATATAGAACTTTTTTAGAAATTTTATAGTTTTTAACTACGATTGAATCCAGAACGTAGCGAAAATTGCTTTTTAAATATAATAAAACATTTTTAGCAACGGTAAAAATGTGCTACTAGAAACAAATCAGATTGATGGCAGGCTTACTACAAACGAGTCTCGTTGAAAAAGAAATAAATTCTTCACGTAAATAAACCAAAAAAAGTTGTAAAAATATGATTTTTTCTCTTTTCTTCGACTGCAGTTTTTAAAAAGTAAATAATATTAGCTAGATTTTATTGGATATAAAACTTTTTATTTGATAGTATACGCTTTAAAACTAGAAAGAATACGTTTTATAGCTTTTGTTATATAGCATTTTTTTAAATATCTGAAAGTTTTCAACTATTATTTAATTTAGAAAGCAGCGAAAATTTTTCTTAACACGTTCCGTACCAAGCGTGATTTCGTTGAGTTTCCTGCCGGCCCAAGTTTTACTGTCGGCGCGCTAGAACGATAGCGGAGAGATATGCGGGAATATAAACAATGTAACTCTAGTAGGTCCGTGCATTGTCGATTATCTTTATATAAATTACTATCGACCTATGAAATTTATAAATTGTTTTGTTCCGAAATCTTATATGTAAGTTTATTTTGGATTTTGAAACGCTTATCGCCTATCCACAAAACATCCTCTTATCATGACTCGAAGCTCTGATTCTACAAATCGCGGTCGTCCTTCGAAAATGAATCCTTTGGCGATAATAGAGTACAATATTGGTAAAAGTGGCATCGACAGAAGCGACCAGATGGTGTCATATGCAACAATCATACAAAAAAGCATCAAATAATATCGCAAATTGGCAATATATTTACTTTTAGGGACAACGATCGTAAACGCACATATTGTGTATCAGAGAGCTACACAAAAAAATGTAGAGATAAGAAAATTTCGTGAAATTTTAGTCACAAAATGGTTGTCCTCAAAAAATACTGTGCCCAACACTAATAGACACGAAAGAAGGAATCTGTCTCACCACTTGGAGATTCACAAGAATCAGCAGGGCAAGCTTGAAAGAAGGATGTGCGTACTGTGTTACCAAAAGTAGAGGAAAAACGTAGGACGCCAACAAGCAAAAGAAAACTTTAAAAAAACGACAACTTATTGTTTGAATTGCCCAAAATCGCCACAGATGTGTTTGGACTGTTTCAACGAATATCATACGACATAGTATAATGTAATACCTTATCCTATATAAATTAACAAAAAATAGAGTGTTATTTGTGTATTTTTTAAATTTTCATGCTGTATATTCTATATTTATACTTCAGAACTTGTTCCAATAAATTTGTTTTCTAAATGCAACAGAAAATCATATTTAACTTGATCAAGAAAAGTGTAACCCATATATGGGTTACGCGGGCCTCACGGAAACATGCCCGTAACCCAAGTACGGGTTACGCGGGACGGAACGTGTTAATTATATTGAAAAATTTTTAGCAACGGTAAAATGTGCTATTAGAAACTAAACAGAATGGATGTAAGGTTTATTACAATCGAGTTTCGTTAAAAAAAAAGAATTCTTCACGTATAGTAAACAAAAAATGTTGTTATGAAATGATTTTTTATCTTTTTTTGGATTTTATTTAAAAAAGTATAAATGATATTCGCTAGATTTTATTGAACGTAATACTTTTTATTTGTTAGTATATGCTTTAAAACATGAAAGAAAACGTTTTATAGCTTTTGTTATATAGCACTTTTTTAGAAATTTTTGAGTTTTTAACTACAATTAAATTCGCAAAGTAGTAAAAATTTCTTTAAAATATAATAAAAAATTTTTAACGACGGTAAAAATATGCTATTAGAAAGTAAACAGAATAGATGTTAGGTTGACTACAATCAAATTTTGTCGAAAAAGAACTGAATTCTAGAAATGAAGTAACATAAAATATTGTAATAAAATGATTTTTTCTCTTTTTTTTGACTGCAGTAGTCGAAATATAAGTGATGATTGGTAAATCTTTTTGGACTAGACACTACTTATTTGTAAGTATACGTTTTAAATCTTAAAAGAAAACGTTTTATAGCTTGTGTAAAATAGCACTTTTTTAGAAATATTATAATTTTTTACTACGATTTATTTCACAAAGTAGCTAATATTTCTTTTAAACAAATTAAAAAATATTTAGCGATTATAAAAATTGGCTACTAGAAACTAAACATAATTGATGTCAGGTTTATTACAATCAAGTATTGTTGAAAAAGAATAAATTCTTCACGTAAAGGAACCAAAAAAAGTCGTAATAAAATGATTTATTCTTTTTTTTTTGACTGCAGTATTCCTAATATGAATATTGTTTGCTAAATCTTTTTAGACTTAATACTTTTTATTTGATAGTATACTCTTTAAATCTTGAAAGAAAACGTTTCATAGCTTCTGTTAAATAGCACTTGTTTAGATTTTTTAAAGTTTTTAACTACGATTTAATCCAGAAAGTAGCAAAAATTTCTTTTTTAATATATTACAAATTTTTTAGCAAAGGTTAAAATTTGTTATTAGAAACTAAACAGAGTAGATTTTAGGTTTATTCCAATAAAACTTTTTAGAAAAAGAATTGAATTCTACACGTAAAGTAACCAAAAACAGTTGTAAAAAAATAATTTTTTTTTTTTTGAACTGCAGTGGTTGAAATATAAATAATATTTGCTAGATTTTATTTGACATAATATTTTTTATTTGTTAGTAGACGCCTAAAAGCTAGAGCGAAAACGTTTCATCGCTTCTATTTCATTGCATTTTATGAAAGTTTAACAGTTTTTAACAACAATTAAATTAACAAAGTAGCAAAAATTTCTTTTATATATATTAACAAATTTTTAGCGACGGTAAAAATGTGCTATTAGAAACTAAACAGAATAAATGTTAGGTTGACTACTATCGAATTTTGTCGAAAAAGAACTGAATTCTACTCGTAAAATAACAAAAAAAAAGTTGTAATAAAATGACTTTTTCTTTTTTTTAGACTGCAGTTAATGAAATATAAATGATATTTGCTAGATTTTATTAGACATAACACATTTTATTTGTTAGTTTACGCCTTAAAACTTGAAAGAAAACGTTTTATAGCTTTTGTTATATAGCACTTTTTTAAAAATTATATAGTTTTTAACTACGATTTAATCCAGAAAGTAGAAAAAAATTTTTTTTAATATATTAACAAATTTTTAGCAATAGTTAAAATGGGCTACAAGAAAATAAATTGAATAGATATCAGCTTTACTACAATCGAGTTTCGTTGAAAAAGAATTAAATTTTTCACGTAAAGTAACTAAAAAATATTGTAATGAAATGATTTTTCTTTTTTTTAGCCTGCAGTTGTTAAAATATAAATGATGTCTGCTAAGTTTTTTCTAACTGGACACTTTTCATTTGTAAGTATACGCTTTAAAACTGGAAAGAATACGTTTTATAGCTTCTGTTAAATAGCACTTTTTTAGAAATTGTATAGTTTTTAACTACGATTTAATCCAGAAAGTAGCGAAAAATTCTTTTTAAATATATTGAAAATGTTTTAGCGACAGTAAAAATGGGCTACTAAAAACAAAACTGAATGGATGTCTGGTTTATTACAATCGAGTTTTGTTGAAAAAGAATTGAGTTTTTCACGTAAGTAACCATAAAAATTTGTAATAGAAATAATTTTTTCTCTTTTTCTTGATTGCACTAGTAGAAATATTTACGAGAGTTGCCATATTTTTAAGGACTTAAAACTTTTATT
This sequence comes from Polistes canadensis, assembly GCF_001313835.1. Lineage (NCBI taxonomy): Eukaryota > Metazoa > Arthropoda > Insecta > Hymenoptera > Vespidae > Polistes > Polistes canadensis. The sequence continues at coordinate 10,745 of NW_014570471.1, forward strand.
TGTAAGTATACGCTTTAAAGCTTGAAAGATAACGTTTTATTGCTTCTGGTAAATAGCACTTGAATAGAATATTTATAGATTTTACCCACAATTAAATTTACAAAGTAGCACAAATTCCTTTTAAATACATAAAAAAATTTTTTGCGACGGTAAAAGATTGTTATTAGAAACAAAAGAGAATAGATGTAAGGTTGACTGCAATCGTATTTTGTCGAAAAAGAATTGAGTTCTACACGCCAAGTAACCAAAAAAAAATTATAATATAAAAAGTTTTTCTCTTTTTTTAGACTGCAGTTGTTGAAATATAAATGACATTTGCTAGATTTTATTGGACATAACACTTTTTATTTGTTAGTATACGCTTTAAAACTTGAAAGAAAACGTTTTTAAGCTTAATTATATAGCACTTTTTTAAAAATTTAATAGTTTAAAACTACGAATTAATATAGAAAGTAGCAAAAAATTTGTTTTTAAATATATTGAAGAATTTTAAGAGACAGGAAAAATAGGCTACGAGAAACTAAACAGAATGGATGACAGGTTTACTACAATCGAGTTTCGTTGAAAATGAATTAAACTCTTCACGTAAAGTAACCAAAAAACTTGTAAAAAAATGATTGTTTTTCTTTTTTTTGACTGCAGTAGTCGACATACAAATGATTTTTCCTACATTTTTTCGAACTGATCACTACTTATTTGAGGGTAAACGCTTTAAAGCTTGAAGAAAAAACGTTTCATAGCTTCCGTAAAATAACACATTTTTAGAAATTTCATAGTAATGTACTACATTTTAATCCAGAAAGTAGCAAAAATTTCTTTTTAAATATATTGAAAAATTTTTAGCGACAAAAAAAGAGCTACTAGAAACTAAACTAAATGGATGTCAGGTTTTTTATAATCGAGTTACGTTGAAAAAGAAATGAATTTCTCACGTTCAGTAACCAAAAAATGTAATAAAATGACTTTTTTTCTTTTTTTGGACTGCAGTTGTTAATATATAAATGATATTTGCTAGATTTTATAGGACAAATTACTTTTTATTTGTAAGTATACGCCTCAAAGCTTGAAAGAAAACGTTTCATAGCTTTTGTTAAATAGCACTTTTATAGAAGTTTTATAGTTTTTAACTACAATTAAATTCACAAAGAAGCGAAAATTTCAGGTAAATATAATAAAAAAGTTTTAGCGACGGTAAAAATGTGGTATTAGAAACTAAACAGAATAAATGTTAGGTTGACTACAATAGAATTTTGTCGAAAAAGATTTGAAATCTACACGTAAAGTATCCAAAAAAAGGTGTATTAAATTATTTTTTCTTTATTTTTAAATTGCAGTAGTCGAAATATAAATGATGTTTGCAAAATTTTTTCGGACCTAACACTTTTTATTTACAATTATAAGCTTTAGAGCTTGAAACAAAACATTTTGAAGAATTTGTTATATAGCAATTTTTTATAATTTTATAGGTTTTAAATACGATTTAATCCAGAAAGTAGGGAAATGTTTCATTTTGAATAGATTAAATAATTTTTAGCGACAGTAAAAATAGGCTACTAGAAACTAAACAGATTAAATGTTAGGTTTACTACAATCGATTTTCGTTGAAAAAGAATTGAATTCTTTACGTTAAGGAAATAAGAAAATTTGTTATAAAATGATTTTTTCTCTTTTTTTTGATTGGAGTAGTTGAAATATTAATTATGTTTAAAAAATTATTAAGGACTAAAGACTTTTTATTTTTAAGTATACGCTCTAAAGCTTAAAACGAAACGTGTCATAGCTTCGTTTAAGTAGCACTTTTATAGAAGTTTTATAGTTTTTAACTACAATTTAATACACAAAGTGGCGATAATTTTTTTTAAATATATTATTAATTTCTTAGCGACAGTAAAAATAGGCTACTTAAAGGTAAACAGAATAGATGTCAGGTTTACTACAATCGAGTTTCGTTGAAAAAGAATTAAATTCTTTACATAATGTACTTAAACAATGTTATTTTAAAATGATTTTTTTTTTTTTTACTGCAGTAGTCGAAATATAAATGATGTTTGCCAAATTTTTTTGGACTTAACAATTTTTATTTGTATTACACGCCTTAAAGCTTCGAAGAAAACATTTCATAGCTTCTGTTAAATGGCACTTTCATAGAAGTTTTATAGTGTTTAACTACGATTTCATCCAGAAAGTAGCGAAAATTTCCTTTTAAATATATTAAAAAATTCTTAAAGACGGTAAAAATAGGCTACTAGAAACTAATCAGAATGAATGTCAGGTTTACTACAATCGAATTTCGTTGATAATGAATTAAATTCTTACCGTAAAGTAACTAGAAAATTTGAAATAAATTGATTGTTTCTTTTTTTTTTGACTGCAGTAGAAAAAATTAAAGTGAAGTTTGCCAAATTTTTTGACTTAACACTTTTTATTTGTAAGTATACGCTTTAAAACTTGAAAGAAAACGTTTCATAGCTTTTGTTAAATAGCACTTTTTTAGAAGTTTTATAGTTTTTAACTACAATTAAATTCACAAAGCAGCAAAAATTTCTAGTAAATATATCAAAGCAGTTTTAGCGACGGTAAAAATGTGCTATTAAAATAAACAGAATAAATGTTAGGTTGACTACCATAGAATTTTGTCGGAAATGATTTGAACTCTACACGTGAAGTATCCAAAAAAAGTTGTATTAAATTGATTTTTTCTTTTTTTTTAAATTGCAGTAATCGAAATGTAAATGATGTTTGCTAAATTTTTTCGGATTTAACACTTTTTATTTGTAAGTATACGCCTTAAAGTATGAAAGAAGACGTTTCATAGGTTTTGTTAAACAGCACTTTTTGAGAAATTTTATAATTTTAAACATCGATTTATTTTAAAAAGTAGCAAAAATTTCTGGTCAATATATTAGTAAAGTTTTAGCGACAGTAAAAATGTGCTATTAGAAACTAAACAGGGTGTTAGGTTGACTACAATAGAATTTTGTCTAAAAAGATTGGAACTCTACACGTGAAGTATCCAAGAAAAGTTGTAATCAATTCATTTTTTCTCTTTTTTTAAATTGCTGTAGTCGAAATATAAATTATGTTTGCCAAATTTTTTCGGATTTACCACTTTTTATTTGTAAGTATACGCCTTAAAGAATGAAAGAAGACGTTTCATAGCTTCTGTTAAATTGCTTTTTTTTAGAAATTTTATAGTTTTAWACATCGATTTATTTCAGAAAGTAGCGAACATTTTTTTAATTGAAATAAAAAATTTTTAGCGTAGTTAAAAATGTGCTATTAGAAACAATGCAGAATAGATGTTAAGTTGACGACAATCGAGTTTCTTTATAAGAGAATTAAATTCTTCACGTAAAGTAACTTAAAAATTTTGTAATAAAATGATTTTTTTTCTTTTTCTTGACAGCAGTAGTCGAAATATAAATGATGTTTGCTAAATTTTTTCAGATTCAAAACTTTTTATTTGTAAATATACGCTTTAAAGCTTGAAACAAAACGTTTTAAAGAATGTGTTATATAGCAATTTTTTAACATTTTATAGGTTTTAACTACGATTTAATCCACAAAGTAGCGAAAATTTCTTTTAAGCATAATAAAAAATTTCTAGCGACGGTAAAAATGTGCTATTAGAAACTAAACAGAATAAATGTTAGGTTGACTACTGTTGCGTATCCCACACAACGAGTAAGTAGGGCGAAGCACCTAGGCGTGTACGGCCCTGCCAGGGCGTGAGACGCGTTCGACGGGGCAATATCGTTGTTTTTAGTGGTAACTACGGTAGCGCTAAGATGCTTGCAAGGGCTCTTTCTTTATTCTAGCTCGCGTTCTCCCACTACATTTATTACGTTAATCATATGTATCGACAGCCGCGGTATGTTCGGACTTTTCGGTGATTGGTGCAGCATTGCATCGCTTTTTGGTATAAAAGCCAGCGCGTTTTTGCGCCTATGGTCACTCTGGATTCATCGCTCGAGATTCATCTAGCTGAGACTTGCGAGTACTACTTCAAGGAGAATTCTTTGTATTGCGCAATACCATATCATCTAAGTTC
>NW_014570472.1:0-1193 GCF_001313835.1 Polistes canadensis
GGGTTGCTTTGGGGATGCGTCAACGATTGAACGTCGGGATCGCTTTAAGGATGCGTCAGGTTTGGTACGTCAGGGTCGCTTTTTGTATGCGTCAGTGTTGGAACGTCGGGATTGCTTTAGGGATTCGTCTGGGTGGGAACGTCGGGGTAGTTTTAGAGAAGCGTCAGGGTTGGAACGTCAGGATTGCTTTAGGGATGCGTCAGTGTTGGAACGTCAGGGTTGCTTTAGGTATGCGTCAGGGTTGGAACGTCCGGGTTTCTTTAGGGATGCGTCAGAGTTTGAACGTCAGGGTTGCTTTGAGAATGCGTCCGGTTTGGAACGTCGATATTACTTTAGGGATGCGTCAGGGTTTGAACGTCGTGGATGCTTTATGGATGCTTTAGGGTTTAAATGTTGGGGTTGCTTTAGGGATGCCTCAGGGTGGGAACGTCCAGTTTGCTTTAGGGATGCGTCAGGGTTCTAACGTCAGGGTTTGCTTTAGTGATGTGTCAGGGTGGGAACGTCGGGGTTGCTTTGGGGATGAGACAGGGTTGAAACGTCGGGGTGGCTTTAGGGATGTGTCAGGGTTGGAACGTCAGAGTTGCCTTAGGGATGGTCAAGGTTGGAACGTCGGGGTTGCTTTAGATTTGGAGTTTTGGGTATGCTTTACAAATGCGTCAGGGTTGGAACGTCAGGGTTGCTTTAAGGATACGTCAGAGTTGCCTTATAGTTGGAAAGTCAAGGATGCTTTAGACATGCGTCAGGGTTAGAACGTCAGGGTTGCTTTAGGGATGGTTCGGGTTTAAAACGTCGTGGTTGCTTTGGTGATGCGTCAAAGTTGGATTGTCAGGGTTGCTTTAGGGATATGTCAGGGTTGGAACGTCAGTGTTGCTTTAGGGATGCGTAAGGGTTGGAACGTCAGGGTTGCTTTAGTGATGCGTCAGAGCGGGAACTTCGGGGTTGCTTTAGGGATGCGTAAGGGCTTAAACGTCGGGATTTCTTTAGGGAAGCGTAAGGGTCGGAACGTCAGTGTTGCTTTAGGGATTCTTCAGGGTTGGAACGTCCGGTTTGCTTTAGTGATACGTCAGGGTGGGAACGTCAAGGTTGCTTTAGGGATGCGTCAGGGCATAAACGTCGGGATTGCTTCAGGGATGCGTCAGGGTGGGAACGTCGGGGTTGCTTTAGGGATGCGTCAGGATGGAACGTCAGGGTTG
>NW_014570472.1:3679-4113 GCF_001313835.1 Polistes canadensis
GGGATGCGTCAGGGTGGGAACGTCAGGTTTACTTTAGGGTTTGAACGTCGGTGTTGCTTTAGGGATGCGTCAGGGTTGGAACGTCAGGGTTGCTTTGGGGATGCGTAAACGATTGAACGTCGGGGTTGCTTTAGGGTTGGAACGTAGGTGTTGCTTTTAGAATGCGTCAGGGTTAGAATGTCGGGGTTGCTTTAGGGATGTGTACGGGTTGGAGCGTCAAGGTCGCTTCAGGGATGCGTCAGGGTTGGAACGGTTGGGTGGCCTTGGAGATGCGTCAGGGTTAGAACGTCAAGGTTGCGTTAAGAATTCATCAGGGTTTGAACGTCGGGGTTGCTTTAGGGATGCGTCAGTGTTAGAACGTCGGGGTTGCCTTAAGGAAGCGTCATTGTTGTAACGTCGGGGTTGCTTTAGGGATGCGTCAGGGTTGGAACGTC
>NW_014570472.1:6833-7386 GCF_001313835.1 Polistes canadensis
GGGATGCGTAAGGGTTGGAACGTCAGTGTTGCTTTAGGGATGCGTCAGGTTTGGAACGCCAAAGTTGCTTTAAGGTTGCGTCAGGGTTTGAACGTTGGGGTTGCTTTGATGATGCGTCAAAGTTGGATTGTCAGGGTTGCTTTAGGGATGCGTCAGAGTTGGAACGTCGGTGTTGCTTTAGGGTGGTTGTCTTTAGGGATGCGTCAGGGTTGGAACGTCAGGGTTGCTTTAGGGATGCGTCAGAGTTGGAACGTCGGTGTTGCTTTAGGGTGGTTGTCTTGGATAGGTTGGTTGACCAAATTCATTGCCCAGAATGCAACTTTAAATCTAACGGCGTGAGATCGAATCCAGTCGGTCTCGAAATTTTTGGGCCAATCGGTTGAATTTACACCTTTTCAACAGGATTGGTCGTCCYACGTGCGTTCGGCCGCAAGGGTCGAGCGTTATAGACCTCACGTGGGGCTCATCAGTTGCCAGTATCCGCTTATCGGAATGGAGGGTAGATGAGGCAGAGTCCCTTTCGGACCATGGGTATGTTATATATAAATATTGT
>NW_014570472.1:10069-12144 GCF_001313835.1 Polistes canadensis
TGCTTTGGGGATGCGTCAGGGTTGGAACGTTAGGGTTGCTTTAGGGAATGCGTCAGGGTTGGAACGTCGGGGTTGCTTTAGGGATGCGTCAGGGTTAGAACGTCAGGGTTGCTTTAGGGTGGGATCGTCAGAGTTGCTTTAGGGATGCGTCACGTTTGGAACGTCGGGGTGGCTCTAGGGATGCGTCAGGTTGGGAACATCGGCGTATACTAACAAATAAAAAGTGTTACGTCTATTAAAATCCCTCAAATAACATTCATATTTAAAAAACTGCTATCTAAAAAAAAGGAAAAAATCATTTTAATATAACTTTGTTTGGTTTCTTTTCGTGAAGAATTCAATTATTTTTCAACAAAACTCGATTGTAATAAACCTGATATTTTTTCTGTTTTGTTTCAAATTGCACATTTTTACCGTCGCTAAACATGGCTTAATATATTTAAAAAGAAATTTTTGCTACTTTTTGGAAAAAATTGTAGGTAAAAATTTTTAAAATTCTAAAGAAGTGCTTTTTAACAAAAGCTTTCTAATTTTTTTTTCAAGCTTTAAAGCGTATACTTAACAAAAAAAGTTTTAAGTCCAAAAAAAATTTAAAAAACATCATTTATATTCTGACTACTGCAGTTAAAAAAAAAAAAAAACATTTTATTACAACATTTTTTGGTTACTTAACGTGAAGAATTCAATTCTTTGTCAACCAAACTCGATTGTAGTAAACCTGACAATTATTCTGTTTTGTTTCTAATAGCAAATTATTACCGTTGCTTAAAATGATTAAGTTTATTTAGAAAAAAATTTTCGCTAGTTTCTAAATTAAATCGTAGTTAAAAAATATAAAATTTCTAAAAAAGTGCTATATAACAAAAGCTATAAAACGTTTTCTTGCTAGTTTTAAAACGTATACTAACAAATAAACAGTGTTATATCCAATAAATTCTAGCATATATCATTTACTTTTTATAACAACTGCAGTATAAGAAAAGAAAAAAAATAATTTCCTACAAACTTTTTTTTTCACTTTACGTGTAGAATTCAATTATTCTTCGACAAAATTTGATTGTAGTCAACTAAAACTCTATCCTGTTTAGTTTCTAATAGCACATTCTTACCTTGGCAAAAAAATTTGTAATAGATTTAAAAAGAAATTTTCGCAACTTTCTGGAATAATCGTAGTTAAAAATTTTAATAAATCTAAAAAAATGATATATAACAAAAGCTATAAAACTTTTACTTTCCAATTTTAAAGCGTATACTTACAAATAAAAAGTGTTATGTCCAATAAAATCTTACAAATATTATTTATTTTTCCACAACTGTAGTCGAAGAAAGAGAAAAAATCATTTTATTACAACTTTTATTGTTACTTTACGTGTTATATTGAATTTGGTTTTCTACAAATTTCGATTGTAGTAAATCAAACATCCCTTCTGTCTAGTTTCTAATAGCAAATTTTTACTTTCGCTTAAAAATTTTTAATATATTTAAACAGAAATTTTGTCTACTTTTTGGACTAAATCGTAGTTAAAATTTATAAAAAATGTAAAAAATTGCTATTTAACAGAAGCTATGAAATGTGTTTTTTCAAGCTTTAAAACGTATACTTACAAATAAAAAGTGTAAGGTCAAAAAAAATCTTTTTAAAAACATTTATATTTTAACAACTGCATTCAAAAAAGTGGGAAAAAATCATTTTATCACAACATTTTTTGTGTTACTTTACGTAAGGAATTCTATTCTTTTTCAACGAAACTCGATTGTAGTAAACCTGACATTAATTCTGTCTTGTTTCTAATAACACATTTTACCGTCGCAAAAAATTTTTTAATATACGATAGAAAAACTTTCGCTGCTTTATAAGTTTAAAAATACTTGAAAACTATCAGATACATAAAGAAATGCTATATAACAATAGTTATAAAACGTTTTCATTTATTATTACTAAGTTTACTCTTAGGGAGGTTGTTTTTTGGACGGGTTTAATTAAGATGAACACTATATTTATCCGTTGAACGTTTCGTCTCTATTTGAGACTTCCTCAGCAACTAAAATTATTTATTATGACATATTATTTTATA
>NW_014570472.1:13621-16427 GCF_001313835.1 Polistes canadensis
TTTCTTAATCCATACAGTTTAGGTGTTACTGCATTATAAGTTCTTAAGTTTTTTCCCATTCCTTCTGAGATTATCGACTCGTTTTGTAATTTTGTTATTAAATTATTAGCTATTTTTTCAAATTTCTTTGTGGGATCATTTATGTTTTAAAGCGTATACTAACAAATAAAAAGTGTTAGGTCCAATTAAATCCAGCAAATAACATTTATATTTACATTACTGCAGTCTAATAATAAAGGAAAAAACATTTTTTGGTTACTTAACGGGAAGAATTCAATTCTTTTTCAACGAAACTCGATTGTAGTAAACCTGACATTTATTTTGTTTTGTTTCTAGTAGCACATTTTTACCGACGCTTAAAATGTTTAAATATATTTAAAAAAAAATTTTCGCTAGTTTCTAAATTAAATCGTAATAAAAATATATAAAATTTCTAAAAAAGTGCTATATAAGAAAAGCTATAAAACTTTTACTTTCAAGATTTAAAGCGTATACCAACAAATAAAAAATGTTATGTCCAATATAATCTAGCAAATATCATTTACTTTTCCACAACTGTAGTACAGGAGAATGTAAAAAATCATTTTATTACAACTTTTTTAGGTTACATCAGGTGTAGAATTCAATTATTTTTCGAAAAAATTTGATTGCAGTCAACCAAACCTCTATTCTGTTTAGTTTCTAGTAGCACATTTTTACCTTCGCTTAAAAATTTTTATTACATTTAAAAAGAAAATATTGCTACTTTCTGGATTAAATCGCAGTTAAAAATTATAAAATTTCTAGAAAGTGCTATATAACAAAAGCTATAAAACGATTTCTGTCCTGCTTTGAAGCGTATACTGGCAAATAAAAAGCGTTAAGTCCGAAAAAGTTTGGCAAACATCATTTATATTTGGACTACTGCAGTAAAAAAAAAGGGAAAAAGTCATTTTACTACRACWTTTTTTRGTTACTTTACGTGTAGAATTCAATTCTCTTTTGACGAAACACGATTGTAGTCAACATGACATCCATTCTGTATTGTTTCTAATAGCACATTTTATCGTCGCAAAAAAATTTTCAATATATTTTAGAAAAATTTTCGCTGCTTTATAAGGTAAAAAATACTTGAAAACTATCAGATACATAAAGAAATGCTATATAACAAAAGTTATAAAACGTGTTCATTCAAGTTTTAAAGCGTATACTAAAAAATAAAAAGTGTTAGGTCTAATTAAATCCAGCAAATAACATTTATATTTCAACAACTGCAGTCGAAGAAAAGGGAAAAAAACATTTTATTACAACTTTTTTTGGTTACTTTACGTTTAAAATTGAATTTGGTTTTCTACAAATTTCGATTGTAGTCAATCAAACATCCCTTCTGTCTAGTTTCTAATAGCACATTTTTACCTTCGTTAAAAAATTCTTAATATATTTAAAATGAATTTGGTCTATTTTTTGGACTAAATCGTAGTTCAAAATTATAAAAAGTGTAAAAAAACGCTATTTAACAGAAGCTTTAAAATGTGTTCTTTCAAGCTTTAAAACGTATACTTACAAATAAAAAGTGTAAGGTCAAAAAAAATCTAAAAACAACATTTAAATTTCAAAAACTGCAGTCCGAAAAATGGAAAAAAATCATTTTATCACAACATTTTTTGGTTACTTAACGGGAAGAATTCAATTCTTTTTCAACGAAACTCGATTGTAGTAAACCTGACATCCATTCTATCTTGTTTCTAATAGCACATTTTACCGCCGCAAAAAACTTTTCAATAAATTTTATAAAAATTTTCGCTACTTTCTGGATTAAATCGTATTTAAAAACTATAAAATTTCTAAAAGAGAGCTATATAACATAAACTATAGGAAATTTCTTATCAGGTTTTAAAGCACATACTAACAAATGAAAAGTGTTCAGTCCAATAAAATCTAGCATATATCATTAATTTTACAACAACTGCAGTCGAAGAAAACAAAATAAAATCACTTTATTACAACTTTATTTGGTTATTTTACGTGTAGCATTAAATTATATTCCGACAAAATTCAATTGTAATAAACCCACCATCTTTTCTGTATAGTTTCTAAAAACACATTTTACCCTTTGCTAAAAAATTTTTAATATACCTAAAAAGAAATTTTGGCTACTTTCTGGATTAAAGCGTAGTTATAAAATAAAAACAATCTAAAAAAGTGCTATTTACCAGACGCTATGAAACGTTTTCTTTCAAGCTTTAAAGCGTATACTTACAAATGTAAAGTGTTTAGTCCGAAAGAATTATGCAAACATTATTCATATTTGGACTACTGCAGCCAAGAAAAAGGAAAAAAATCATTTTATTACAACTTTTTTTGGTTACTTTAAGTGAAGAATTCAATTATTTTACAACGAAACTCGATGGTAGTAAACCTGACGTCTATTCTGTCTTGTTTGTATTAGCACATTTTTACCGTTGCTAAAAAAGTTTCAATATATTTAAAAAGAAATTTACGCTACTTTCTAGATTAAATCGTAGTTAAAAACTAATAAATTTCTAAAAAAGAGCTTTATAACAAAAGCTATAAATCGTTTTCTTCGAAGTTCTAAAGCGTATACTAAAAAATAAAAAGTATTATGTCCAATAAAATCTAGCATATATCATTTATTTTACAACAAATTATTTTACGAAAATTGCGCCCCTCAGACTAGATAGCAGCACCTCTCGGCTAGCATRATTAATACGCCGTCTGTTGTCGCTGAGAAGAAGACATATCGATTGTTTTTATTGATCAAGGGATAACGCCACTGGACGTGTCAATAGGTCATTGGTCCCCTGTG
>NW_014570473.1:0-1501 GCF_001313835.1 Polistes canadensis
TGAATTAATTCGTTGTTCAAAACTATCAGATACATAAAGAAAGGCTATATAACAAAAGCTATGATACATTTTCTTTCAAGTTTTGAAGCGTATACTAATAAGTAAAAAGTGTTCTGTCCAATAAATCCAGCAAATACCATTTATATTTTAATAACTGCAGTAAAAAAAAAGGAAAAAAATTATTTTATTACAACATTTATTAGCTACTTTACGTGAAGAATTTAATTCTTTTTCAACGAAACTCGATTGTAGTAAACCTGACATCTACTCTTTCTTGTTTCTAATAGCACATTTTTACTTTTACAAAAAAGATTTAATATATTTAAAAAGAAATGTTCGCTACTTTCTTAATTAAACCGCAGTGTAAAACTATTAAATACATGAAGAAATGCCCTATAAAAAAAAGCTGTAATACGTTTTTTTTCAAGTTTTAAAGCGTATACTAAAAAATAGAAAGTGTTACGTCCAATAAAATCTAGCAAATAGCATTTATATTTTACAACTGCAGTCTAAAAAAAGGTAAGAAATCATTTTATTACAACATTTTTGAGTAACTTTACGTAAAGAATTCAATTCTTTTTCAACGGAACTCGATTGCAGTAAACTTGAAATTTATTTGGTTTTGTTTCTAGTAGCACATTGTTACTTTGGTTTAAGTTTTTATATATATTTAGAAAAAAATTTTCGTTGGTTTCTAATATAAATCGTAGTTAAAGATTATCAGATATCTAAAAAAAATGATATATTACAAAAGCTATAAAAGATTTTTTTTTCAAGTTTTAAAGCGTATACAAATAAGTAAAAAATAAAATGTTTAACAAAATCCAGCAAATAACATATATATTTCAACAATTGCAGTGCAAGAAAAAGAAAAAAATCATTTTATTACAAAATTTTTTAGTTACTTTACGTGAAGAATTCAACTTGTTTAACGAAACTCGATTGTAGTAAATCTGACATTTATTTTGTTTTGTTTCTAGTTATACATTTTTACCGAAGCTAATATGTTTTATATATATTTAAAAAGAAATTTTCGCAAATTTCTTCATTAAACCGTAGTTAAAAACTATTAAATAAATAGAGAAATGCTATATAACAAAAGCTGTAAAACGTTCACTTTCAAGTTTTTAAGCTTATACAAACAAATAAAAAGTGTAACGTTAAATAATATCCAGCAAATAACATTTATATTGCAACAAATGCAATTCAAAAAGAGGAAAAATATCATTTTAATACAAGGTTTTTTAGTTACTCTATGTGAAGAACTCAGTTTTTTTTCAACGAAACTCGATTGTAGTAAAGCTGACATTTATTCTGCCTTTTTTCGAATAGCACATTATTACATTCACAAAAAAAATTTAATATATTTCAAAAGAAATTTTGGCTACTTTCTTAATTAAACCGTAGTTCAAAACTATTAGGTAAATAGAGAAATGTTATATAACAAAAGCTGTAAAACTTTTTCTTTCAAGTCTTTAAGCGTATTCTAAAAAATTAAAAA
>NW_014570473.1:3682-6092 GCF_001313835.1 Polistes canadensis
GTAACATTTATATTATAACAACTGCAGTCCAAAAAAAGGAAAAAAATTATTTTATTACAACATTTTTTGGTTACTTTACGTGAAGAATTTAACTGATTTTCAACGGAACTCGATTATAGTCAACCTGACATCTATTCTGCATTGTTACTAATTACACATTTTACAGTCACTATACATTTTTCAATACATTTAGGAAAAATTTTCGCTGCTTTATGAATTAAACCGTAGTCCAAAACTATCAGATACAGAAAGAAATGCTATATAACAAAAGCTGGTAAACGGTTTCTTTCAAGTTTTAAAGTGTATATTAACAAAAAAAAAGTTTTACGTTCAATTAAATCCAGCAAATAACATTTATATTTCAACAACTGCAGTCCAAAAAAAGGAATAAATCATTTTATTACAACATTTTGTGGTTACTTTACGTTAAGAAATAGATCTTTTTCAACGAAAATCGATTGTAGTTAACCTGACATTTATTTTGTTTTGTTTCTACTAGCAAATTTTACCGTAGCTAGAAATGTTTAAACATATTTAAAAAGAAGTTTTTGATACTTTTTGAAATTTAACCGTAGTTCAAAACTATCAGATACATGAAAAAATGCTATATAACAAAAGCTATAAAACGTTTTCTTTCAAGTTTTAAAACGTATACTAATAAGTAAAAAGTGTTATATCTAATTAAATCCAACAAATAACATTTATATTTCAACAACTGCAGTCTAAGGAAAGAAATAAAATCATTTTATTACAACATTTTTTGGTTATCTACCATGAAGGATTTAATACTTCTTCAACATAACTTGATTGTAGTAAACCAGACATTTATTTTGTTTTGTTTCTAGTAGCACATTTTTACCGTATCTAAAAATGTTTAAATATATTTAAAAAGAAACTTTCGCTACTTTCTGAATTAAACTGTAGTTCAAAACTTTTAGATACATAAAGAAATGCTATATAACAAAAGCTGTAAAACGTTTTCATACAGGTTTTAAAGCGTATACTTACAAATAAAAAGTGTTGCGTTCAATAAAGTCCAGCAAATAACATTTATATTTCAACAACTGCAACCCAAAAAAAAGAAAAAAATYATTTTAATAACAMATTTTGTTTTTACTTAACGTGATAAATTTAATTCTTTTTTAACGAAGCTCGATTGTAAAAAACCTGACATTTATTTTGTTTTGTTTCTAGTAGCACATTATCCTTGTCGCTAAAAATGTTTGAATATATTTAGAGAAAATTGTACGCTAGTTTCAGAATTAAACCGTAGTACAAAACTATTAGATACATAAAGAAATGCTATATAACAAAAGTTGTAAAACGTTATCTTTCAAGTTTTAAAGCGTATACTAACAAATAACAAGTTTTGCGTTCAATAAAATCGAGCAAATAACATTTATATTTAAACAACTGCAGTCAAAAAAAAGGAAAAAAATAATTTTAAAACAACATTTTTGGTTACTTTACGAGAAGAATTCAAATCTTTTTCAACGAAACTCGACTATAGTCAACCCGACATATCATCTGTCTTGTTACTAATAGCACATTTTATTGTCACTGTAGATTTTTCAATATATTGAATAAAAATTTTTGTTGCTTTCTGAATTAAACCGTATTTCAAAACTATCAGATACATATAGAAATGGTATATAACAAAAGCTGGTAAACGTTTTCTTTCAAGTTTTAAAGTGTATATTAAAAAATAAAAAGTGTTACTTTCAGTAGATTCCAGTAAATAACATTTATATTTAACAACTGCAATCCAAGAAAAAGAAAAAAATTATTGTATTACAACATTTTAAGGTTACTTAACGTAAAGAATTTAATTATTTTTAACGAAACTCGATTGCAGTAAACTTGACATTTGTTTGGTTTCTTTTCTAGTAACAAATTTTTACCTTCGTTATAAGTGTTTATATATATTTAGAAAAAAATTTTCGTTAGTTTTTAATATAAATCGTAGTTAAAGATTATCAGATATCTAAAAAAAATGCTATATAACAAAAGCTATAAAAGATTTTTTTTCAAGTTTTAAAGAGTACACAAATAAGTAAAAAATGATATGTCCAACAAAATTTAGAAAATAACATATACATTTCAACAATTGCAGTCTAAGAAAAGGAAAAAAATTATTTTATTACAACATTTTTTGGTTACTTTTCGTATAGGATTCTATTCTTTTTCAACGAAACTCGATTGTAGTAAACCTGACATTCATTCTGTCTTGTTTCTAATAGCACATTTTTACCTTCACAAAAAAGATTTAATATTTTTAAAAAGAAATTTTTGGTACTTTCTAAATTAAACCGTAGTTTAAAACTATTAGATACATAATGAAATGCTATATACTATGAGCTGTAAAACGTTTTCTTTCAAGTTTTAAAGCGTATACTAACAAATAAAAAGT
>NW_014570473.1:8786-10164 GCF_001313835.1 Polistes canadensis
TCTTTTTTCTTTCTCTCAGGCAACATTCGGATCCCACGTCGGAAGAACTCCTTGTCTTTTAAGGCTATCCACAAATCAACCAAATTTTTGTTTCTTTATATGATTTGAACCGCTACTCCGACAGAGCATGTGCCGTGAACCGAAATAGGTGATAATCGGACGGTGCAGTGTCTAGTGAATACCGCTGGTGGGGTAACACTTCCTAATCAAGTTTTTCTAAATACTTTTTCACTGGACCCGCTACATGTGGACAAGCATTGTCATGCAAGATAATAATTTTTTCGTGTCTAGAATAGTATTGAGGGCGTTTTTCCTTCAAAGCTCGGCTCAATCTTATTAATTGTGTTCAATAGAGGGTTTTGGTGATTGTTTAGCTCGGATTAAGCAACTCATAATACACTACACCAAGCTGATCCCACCAAATACACTGCATGAATTTTTTTCCCTAAATATTCGGTTTTGCTGTTGATGTTGACGCATGGCTTGGTAATCCTCATGATTTTCATTTTTTTAGATTATCATAATATCCATTTCTCGTCACCAGTGATGATACGATGTAAAACATTTTTTTTTTATTTCTAGCAAGCAGTATTTCACTTAGGCATAATCGGCGTTCAATATTTCTCGGCTTTACTTCGAACGGAACCAAATTTCCTTGATTATTAATCATTCCTAATGATTTTACACGCTTTGAGACTGCTAGCTGAGTGACTTCTAATTTTACAGCAAGTTCTTTTTGTGTTTGAGATAAATCTTCTCTCAATATTTCAACTAACTTGGCATTCTCGTAAATTTTTGGCCTTCCCCTGTGATCTTTGTCTTCTACGTCGAAATCACTGTTTTTAAACCTTTGAAACCACTTACGACACGTTCTCTCACTCAAAGCAGTCTTACCATATGCTTCTACGAGAAGTCGATGCGCCTCAGCAGCAGATTTCTTTATATTAAAAAAGTAAACTATAATTTCTCGCAAATGACGCTTATTTAGCTCAAATTAGGAAATTTTCAACTAAAAAAAATTATATTTTACCAATATGAAATCAATAATATTAATTGGTTATATTGTTTGTAAACATTCAAACTACTTTTTAAGAAGGATATCATTTGCGAAAGTTAACGAAAACTCCGCGTCGCGCTATTTACATTAAAACAGCGGAAACTTAATTGTGTATATAGTATTTTGGTTACTTTACGTGAAGAATTCAATCTTTTTCAACAAGACTCGATTTTATTCAACATGACATCTATTCTGTCGTCGTACTAATAGCACATTCTAAGGTCACTATAAATTTTTTAATATATTTAAGAAAAATTTTCGCTGCTTTCTGAATTAAATCGTAGATAAAAACTATCAGATACATAAAGAAATGCTATATAA
>NW_014570473.1:12947-13908 GCF_001313835.1 Polistes canadensis
GTTCAATAAAATCTAGCAATTAACATTTATATTTTAACAACTGCAATTTAAAAAAAGGTAAAAATCATTTTAATACAAAGTTTTTTAGTTACTTTAAGGGGAGAACACAGTTCTTTTTCAACGAAAATCGATTGTAGTAAAGCTGACATTTATTCTTTTTTTTTTCGAATAGCACATTTTAAGATTCACAATAAAGATTTAATATATTTAAAAAGAAATTCTTGCTACTTTCTAAGTAAACCGTAGTACAAAACTATCAGTTACATAAAGAAATGCTATATAACAAAAGCTGCGAAACGTTATTTTTCTAGTTTTAAAGCGTATACTAACAAATAAAAAGTTTTATGTTCAATAAAATCTAGCAAATAACATTAATATTTTCACAACTGCAGTCCCAAAAAGAGAAAAAAATCATTTAATTACAACATTTTTCGGTTACTTTACGTAAAGAATTTAATACTTTTTCCACGAAACTCGAATGCAGTAAACCTGACATTTATTTTTTTTTGTTTCTAGTAGCAAATTTTTACCGTCGCAAAAATGTTGAAATATATTTAGAAAAAAAATTTTGCTAGTTTCTAAATTAGATCGTAGGTTTCAACTATCAGATATCTAAAGAAATGCTATATAACAAAAGCTGTAAACCGTTTTCTTTCAGGTTTTAAAGCAATTACTAAAAAATAGAAAGTGTAACGATAAATAACATCCAGCAAATAACGATTATGTTTCAACAACTGCAGTCCTAAAAAAGGAAAAAAACATTTTATTACAACATTTTTTGGTTACTTAACGTGAAGGATTCAATTCTTTTTCAACGACACTTGATTGTAGTTAATCTGATATTTATTTTGTATTGTTTCTAGTAGCACATTTTTACCGTACCTAAAAATACATAAAAATATTTACAAAAAAATTTTCGCTACATTTTGAATTAAAACGTAGTTTAAAACTATTAGATACA
>NW_014570474.1:0-3231 GCF_001313835.1 Polistes canadensis
TTTATTTGTAAATATACGCTTTAAAACTTGAAAGAATAAGTTATATAGGTTTTGTTATTTTGTTTTCTTTGTATAAATTTTATAGTTTTTAACTACAATTTAATACTAAAAGTAGCGTAAATTTTTTTTAAAAAAATTACAGCATTTTTAGAAACGGTAAAAATGTGCTAATAAAAACAAAACAGAAGGGACGTCAGGTTTACTTCAATCGAGTTTTATTAAAGAACAATTGAATTCGACACGTAAAGTAACTAAAAAATGTTGTAATAATATGATTTTTTCTCTTTTTTTGGACTGCAATTGTTATTATATAAATGTTCTTTGCTAGATTTTATTGGACATAATACTTTTCATTTGTGAGTACACGCTATACAGCTTGAAAGAAAACGTTTTATAGCTTTTGTTATCTAGCTATTCTTTAGATATCTGATAGTTTTTACTCTTATGTAATCTAGAAAGCAGCGAAACTTTTTTTAAATACATTGAAATATATTTAGCGTCAGTAAAATGTGCTATTAGAAAAAAGACGGAAAAGATGTCAGGTTTACTACAATCGAGTTTCGTTGAAAGAGAATTGAATTCTACACAAGAAGTAACAAAAAAAGTATTATAGAGGAGATTTTTTCTCTTCTTTTTAACTGCAGTTATTAAAAAGTAAATGATATAGGCTAGATTTTACAGGACATAAAACTTTTTGTATTTACCTATACGCTTTAAATCTTGGAAGAGAACGTTTTATAGCATCTATTAAAAAGCACTTTTTTAGATTTTATATAATTTTTACCTACGACTTAATCTAGAAAGTAGCAAAAATTTCTTTTTAAATATATTGACAAATTTTTAGCAACGGTAAAGTTGTGCTACTAGAAACGGAACAGAGTAGACGTCACTTTAACTTAAACCAAGTTTTGTTGAAAAAGAATTGAATTCTTCACGTTAAATAACCAAAAAATGTTGTAATGAAATGATATTTTTCCTTTTTTTGAACTGCAGTTGTTGAGATGTAAATGTTATTTGCTGGATTTTATTAGACACAACACTTTTTACTTATTAGTTTACGCTTCAAAACTTGAAAGAAAATGTTTTACAGCTTTTGTTTTATAGCATTTCTTTATGTATCTAATAGTTTTGAACTACGGTTTAATTCAGAAAGTAGCAATATTTTTTTTCTAAATATATGTAAACATTTTTAGCGACGGTTAAAATGTGCTAATAGAAAAAAAAACAGAATAAAAGTCAGGTTTACTACAATCGAGTTTCGTTGAAAAAGAATTGAATTCTTCACGTTAAGTAACCAAAAAATGTTGTAATAAAATGATWTTTTTCCTTTYTTTGRACTGCAGTTGTTGAAATATAAAYGTTATTTGCTRGATTTTATTGAACGTAAMACTTYTTAYTTRTTAGTATRCGCTTTAAAACTTKAAAGAAAAYGTTTTACAGCTTTTGTTTTATAGCATTTCTTTATGTATCTAATAGTTTTGAACTACGGTTTAATTCAGAAAGTAGCAATATTTTTTTTCTAAATATATGTAAACATTTTTAGCGACGGTTAAAATGTGCTAATAGAAAAAAAAACAGAATAAAAGTCAGGTTTACTACAATCGAGTTTCGTTGCAAAAGAATTGAATTCTTCCCGTCAAGTAACCAAAAAATGTTGTAATAACATGATTATTTTCCTTTTTATAAACTACAGTTGTTAAAATATAAATATTATTGGCTAGATTTTATTAAACGTAACACTTTTTATTTTTTAGTATGCGCTTTAAAATTTAAAAGAAAACGTTTTACAGCTTTTTTTTATATAGCATCTCTTTATGTATTTGCTTGTTTTAAACTACGTTTGATTTCAAAAAGTCGCAAAAATTTCTTTCTAAATATATTGAAACATTTTTAGCGACGGTTAAAATGTGCTACTAGAAACAAAACAGAATGGATGTCAGGTTTATAACAATCGACTTTCGTTGAAAAAGCATTAAACTCTTCACGTAAAGTAACTAAATAAAGTCCTAAAAAGATGATTTTTCTCTTCTCTTTAACTGCAGTTATTAAAAAGTAAATGATATTTGTTAGATTTTATAAGACATAACACTTTTTATATTTACCTATACGCTTCAAATCTTGGAAGAGAACGTTTTATAGCGTCTATTAAAAAGCACTTTTTTAGATTTTTTATAATTTTTAACTACGACCTAATCCAGAAAGAAGTGTAAATTTATTTATGAATATATTAAAAAATTTTAAGCAACAGTAAAATTGTGCTTCTAGAAACAGAACAGAGTGGACGTCTGTTTTACTTCAATCGAGTTTCTTTAAAAAAGAATTAAACCCTTTACGTAGGGTAACCAAAAAATGTTAAAATAAAATGATTTTTTCTTTTTTTTTGGACTGCAATTTTTAAAATATAAATGTTCTTTGCAAGATTTTTTTGGACTAACCATTTTCTATTTTTATCTATACGCTTTAAATCTTGGAAGAAAACGTATCATAGCGTCTACTAAGAAACAGTTTTTTAGATTTTTTTATAATTTTTAACTATTACTTAATCCAGAAAGTAGCGAAAATTTCTTTTAAACAAATTAAAGCATTTTTAGCAACGGTAAAGATGTGCTACTTGAAAAAAAACAGAATGGACATCAGACTTACCACAATTGATTTTCGTTAAAAAAGAATTATATTCTTTATGTGAAGTAACTAGAAAAAGTTGTAATTGAATGATATTTTTCCTTTTTTTGGACTGCAGTTGTTAAAGTATAAATGTTATTTGCATCATTTTATTGGACCTTAAAATTTTCATTTGTTAGTATACGCTTTAAATCTTGAAAGAAAACGTTTTATAGCTTTTGTTTTATAGCATTTCTTTAGATATCTGATAGTTTTTACTATTATTTAGTGTAGAAAGCAGCGAATATTTTTCCTAAACAGATTGAAATATTTTTAGCGACGGTAAAATGTGCTATTAGAAAAAAGATAGAATAGAATACAGGTTGACTACAATCGAATTTTGTCGAAATATAATTGAATTCTACACGTAAGAAAAACAATGAAAGTGTTAATAAAATGATTTTTTTCTGTTTTCTTCGACTGCAGTTCTTGTAAAATAAATGATGTATGCTAGATTTTATTGGACATAACACTTTTCATTGGTTAGTGTACGCTTTAAAACTGGAAAGAAAACGTATCATAGCATCTGTTAAACAGCACTTTTTTAATTTTTTTATAATTTGTAACTAC
>NW_014570474.1:5484-6488 GCF_001313835.1 Polistes canadensis
CTGGCGTGCAACGAGGCGATGTCTTATCGCGATGCTCTCGCCAAAGCTAGGGAGAGCATCAGCCTCAAGGACATCATGATAAATAATATGACAATGAGGAGGGGTGTCACGAGGGCCTTCATCTTCAGTGTCAGGGGGAAGGAGGCTGCTGTAAAGGCGGACCGDGTGGCCGAAGCCTTGAGGAGGACGGTACCGGAAGCCAAGATCGCTCGGCCACAGAAAACAAGGTCCCTTAGGCTGGTGGGTATTGACCCAAGCCTGAACATGACCATTATAAGGAATGCCCTTCTCACAGTAAAGGGGAATGTCGACCCAAATAAAATCTGGGTTGGTGAGATTAGGGCAGGCAGGGGACGTCTCTGGGAGACGGTTGTCTCTGCCCCGGTGGAAATAGCTCAGGCTGTTATCAACAGGGGAGGGGTGGACTTCGGTCTATACCGGGCAAGAGTGGTCGAGCTCCGACAAAGGCCACTGCGTTGCCACCGATGCCTGGCCAGGGGGCATGTTTCTATGGGCTGCCCTAGTCCAACCTCTAGGGCGAGCCTTTGCCATCAGTGTGGCCAACCGGGTCACAATGCAAGGGACTGTAWAAATAAGGTAGAGTGTCCGGTGTGTAGGGACGCCGGGCACAGGAACAAGAATCATCGTGCGGGGAGCTGGGAGTGCCCTGTGGTCCCTCCGCGAAGGGTTAATAGTGAAACGTGCGCGTCCGCGGGTGCTAGTGAGGCTCGGGTGCCYAGTGTTTCGGTGGGGGGAGAGGATATGGAGGTGGACGTAGACCGGTCCACTCTTACAAGGATCGTGAACGGAAAAACTGCGCAGGACAAGGGCTGCGATAGGAACAGGKGTGCGGGGCCTGCAGAAGTAGCGGGGGTTAGTGGTGTAACCATTAATAATGTCCCTTAGTGAATGCTGCGTACAGGTGAACCTGAACCATGCGCGGGGTGCGCCGGATCTACTGATCCAGCGTATGCGCGAGTGTGGGGCGGGGATCGCGGTTATCG
>NW_014570474.1:9488-11284 GCF_001313835.1 Polistes canadensis
GGCGAGACTTCGCGTGGCTGGGGCGACGAATGGCTGACGGCTGTGCGTCGCTTCCCCCTCATTGTATGGAGTTTAAATTGTACTGGAGTGTGAGGGCTGTGTGTAAATACGGTATGAGAGTGGAGTGGGCCTGACCGGAACATTGTCTTATTGTAAGGTCAGGCCAGAAAAGAGTGAGTAGTCTGCGTCTCCAGTTGTATCTGTCGAGTGCGCCTAGGTATGAGAGATTGCGCCTCCGGGGAGTAAACTCTACCGTTGAGAGCGCCAGATGTAGGAGTGTCTGTGTTTGTGCGGGAGAAAGCGTGGCGAACTTCCGGCCAGGCTTATTAGGGGAGAGGCACACAGGTAATTAGAACTGTACAGACTGTGCGTTGCGCCTGCCTCTTCTCCTCGCGGGAGACTTTGCACAAGGTGGGTTTTTAGTATGTAAGAATCCGACACTCCCTTGAGTACCGGGCTCAAGGAGCCTATTGAAGGTTTTCCCCCTGACGAAAAAAAAAAAAAAAAGAAAGGGTTGCATCAGGGTTGCGTTAGGGTTGCGTCAGGGTATAGTATTTGCTTTAAAACTTGAAAGAGTACGTTTTACAGATTTTGTTTTATAGCAATTATTTATGTATCTGATAGTTTTGGACTACGGTTTAATTCAGAAAACAGCGAAAATTTTCCTAAATATATGTAAAAATTTATAGTGACGGTAAAATGTGCTATAAGTATCAGGACAGATTAGATGTCATTTTGAATACAATCGAGTTTCGTTGAAGAAGAATTAAATTCTTTACGTAAAGTAACAAAAAAATGTTGTAAAAAAATGATTTTTTTCCTTTTTTTGGACTGCAGTTTTTAAAATATAAATGTTATTTGCTAGATTTTATTGCACGTTACACTTTTTATTGGTTAGTATAAGCTTCAAAACATGAAAAAAAAACGTTTTACAGATTTTGTTGTATAGCATTTCTTTATGTATCTGCTAGTTATGAAATACGGTCTAAATCAGAAAGTAGCAAAAATTTTTTTTTAAACATATTAAATCTTTTTTGTGAAGGTAAAAATGTGCTCTTAGAAACAAGACAGAATATATGTCAGGTTTACTACAATCGAGTTTAGTTAAAAAATTATTAAATTTTTTATATGAAGTAACCAAAAAATGTTGTAACAAAATAATTTTTTTCATTTTTTTGGACTGCAACGGTTGAAATTTAAATGTTATTTGTTGGATTTTATTTAACGTAACACTTTTTATTTGTTAGTATGCGCTTTAAAACTAAAATGAAAACGTTTTACAGCATTTTTTATATAGCATTTCTTTATGTATCTGCTAGTTTTAAACTACGGTTTAGTTCAGAAAGTAGCAAAAATTTCTTTTTAAATATATTAAATCTTTTAAGGAAGGTAAAAATGTGCTATTAGTGAGAAGAGAGAATGTATGTCAAGGTTACTACTATCGAGTTTCGTTGAAAAATAATTGAATTCTACACTTATAGTAACCAAAAAATGTTGTAATGAAATGGTTCTTTTCTTTCTTTGGACTGCAGTTGTGGAAATACAAATGTTAATTGCTGGATTTTATTAAACGTTGCACTTTTTATTTTTTAGTATAAGCATTAAAACTTGAATGAAAACGTTTTACAGATTTTGTTATATAGCATTTCTCTATGTATCTGATAGTTTTAAACTACGGTCTAATTCTWAAAGCAGCGWAAATTTTTCTTAAATATATTGAAAAATTTATAGTGACTGTAAAATGTGCTATTAGAGACAAGACAGAATGGATTTCAAGGTTACTACTATCGAGTTTC
>NW_014570475.1:0-1366 GCF_001313835.1 Polistes canadensis
TTTAAATAGAAATAGATTTATTGAGTTGCGTACATTCATATAAAAATAAAAAGAGGTTAAATAAGTTAGGTACTATCATTTACATAAAAAAACATAATTTTGTTTAGTACTCTTGTTCAAACAGAAAGGAATTAGATGAGATGAGTACTTTATTGTAAATAGACAGAGATATGATGGTTTGACTACTTTCATTCAAATCGATCGAAATTCTAATATTTGAGAAATTTTGCTTAAATTGAATAAGTATAAAATAGTTAAGTACCTCCTTTAAATGAAAAGAGATTTGATGCGTTAGGTATTTTTATTCAAACGAAAAGACTTTAAAAAGATTTATTACTTTTATTCAAAATGAAAAGTATTTGATAAGTAAAGTATAGTCATTAAAATTGAAAGAAATTTGATAAGTTTAGTACTTCTATTCAAATAGAAAAAGATGTGATAGGTGAAGTACTTTCATTCAAATAGAAAGAGATTTAATATGTTTAGTACTTTTATTCAATGGAACAAGATTTTATTATTTTAGTACTTCCGCTTAAATAGGATGTGTATAAATGAGTTGAGTACTTTACATAGAATTAAAGGAGATTTGATGCGCTAAGTACTTTTATACAAATGGAAAGACTTAAAATGGGTTTATTACTTTTATTCAAGTAAAAACAGATTTAATGTGTTTAGTACTTTTTTTTAAATAGAAAGAGATTTATTGAGTTTACTACTTTTATTCAAATAGAAAAAGACTAAATATACTACGTACTCTCATTCAAATAAAAAGAGATTTGATAAGATAAGTACTTTTATTTAAATTAAAAGAGATTTAATGAGTCGAGTACTTTCTGTCAAAAAGAAAAAGATTTGATGAATTGAGCACTATCATTCAAATAAAAAAAGATTTGATGTTTTGAGTACTTTCATTCAAAAAGAAAAATATATGAAGTTATGATTACTTTAATTTAAATAGGACAGGATTTGATGACTTAGGTACTTCCATTCAAATAAAAAGAGATTTAATTTTTTGAGTACTTTTATTTGAATTGAAAGAGACATGATGAGTTAAGTACTTTTTTTCGAAAATAATGATTTTAGATAAGTTAAGTACTATTATTTAAATAAAAAGGGATTTAATGAGTTTAGTACTTTTGTTCCAATACAAAGTGAATAAATAAACTAAATACTTTGATTTAAATAAAAAGATTGTTTTTAAGTTAGGTAGTTTCACTCAAAAAGGAAGATATTTGTTTAGTGAGTTACTATAATTGAAAGTGAAAGTGATTTGATAAGTTAAGTACTATAATTAAAATAAAAATAGATTTTATAAGTTGAGAACCTTTATTCAAATTGAAAGAGGTTTGAAGAGTTAAGTACTTTC
>NW_014570475.1:2287-8921 GCF_001313835.1 Polistes canadensis
TTATTTAAAGGGAAAGAAATTTTTATGAGTTTATTACCATAATTTAAATAGTAAAAAATTTGATAAATGTAGTACTTTTATTAAAATAGAAAAAATTTGATATATTAAGTACTTTCATTCAAATAGAAAAAGATTTGATGTCTTGGGTTTTTATATTTAAATGGAAAGATATTTGATGTAATTAGTACTTTCGTTCAAATAAAAATAAATTTGAAATGTAAAGTACTTTTAAACAAATTGAAAGTTATTTATTAAGATGAGTACTTTAAATAAAATAGAAAGAGATTTGATATGTTTAGTACTTTTCTTGATGCGACCGATGCCTTAATCGGTACTCCAGTAGATTGTAGTGAATGGAAAAATCTCCTCACGGTTGATATCGAGATTGTTCCTTAATGGGAAGGACGATAAGAAAATGAAACACAATAACAAATATATTTGAGCCTTGTCAGTACTAAGAAGTACGCTTTATTTGGCTCGTCAGGGAAAAGCCTTTCAGCATAAAAACCCTGGTTGAAACGTTGACAAAGAATCCGTACAAATCAGGATAATTATTGCAACGTGCAGGTCTGCCTTTGTTCCTTTAACGCTGGCCGAACTTATATGATGTAGTCTTGCGCAATAAAAATAGTTCTCTTTGAAGTAGTTCTCGCAAGTCTCAGGTTTTCTACGTTTGATGAATCTCGAGCAATGAATCACGCGTGATGAATAATGAGTAATGATAGGCGCAGGAACGCGCTGAGCTTTATACACAAAAGCGATGCCATGCTGGACCGATCACCGATAGGCCCGAGGATAACGCTGCTGTCGATACGTGTGATTAGCGTAATAAATGTAGTGGGAGAACGCAAGCTAGTAGAAAAAAGAAGCTCTTGCAAACATCTTGTCTCTACCGTAGTTACCACCATTAAGAAACGATACTGCTTTGACGCACGTGTTTTACGCCTTTGCAGGGCTGTACACGCCCCAGCGATTCGCCCTACTCGCTCTTTGCGTGGGATACGCAACATACCCCACCCCCTTGAACAGGCATTGTTCAAAATTTAAAAAAAATGCACACACTTAAATACAAATTATAAACTATATACATTCTGCTAACCGCATATTACAATAGATATTCAGTAATTAACGTTACTAAATTACAAACAAAAAAATTTTTTTTTTTTTTATAAAACGCTTGGCAAAGGAGAAAGACGTTTAATACCGCGCTTTACAAGACCGTTTGCAGGTTTTACTCTCGCTACGCGTACTATACTGTCGGCTCCTTTATGTACTTACGCGACACGTCCTGATAGCTATTATATTATTTTCTTGCAGGATGACTAGCGTACCCCGGCTTATTTCGTATGCAGTGCCTCTGTGCCATTTTTTACGGACCGTCTGCTCGTTCAGATATTTTTGATTCTATCGGTTCCAAAAATGCTGTCTCATCTGCTGTACGTGCTGCTATAGACCTCTAAAATGGGTGAAACGTAGTGAGATGAAATGCTACTTGATCCCTCCATTTACCAAACTTCGCGAGACGCGTGATTCTAGTTCGTTCACTGCACCTACGAAATTAGTCGCGATGTCGAAATATATGTCCGAAAATTTTCCACAGCGTGCAATAAATCTACGCAAAACTGCTAGAAATGCTTCAGTCGTTAGATCATTTACGAGTTCTAAATGAACGGCCTTTATGCTAAAGCAGACGAATACCGCCACATAAATTTTAGCGCGACCACGGTTCCGATGTGGCTTTTCCTTGATGAATAACGGTCAGCAGAAGTCCACGCTAGTGTGAAGTGACAGACGATTTGGTAGAAGACGACTGGCAGATAGATCACTCATAGAATATTGCGGCGTAGCGGGTTTTAAACGTCGACAAGTTATGCATTTATATATTACGCGTTTAACGCGGCTTTACCCATTTAATGGCCAAAACGATTCGCGAAGTGCGTTTAAAGTAACTTGCGTACAACCGTGCCCTATTTGATAGTGCTTTTTGCGTATTATCGCGTTTGTAAATGTATGGTCTTTCGGTAATAATGCGGGATTCCTTTGCTCGTATAACAAGTTGCTCCTTGCTAATCTACCTCCAAATCTTTATACTCCTAAATTGTCTACAAGTGGACTAAGTACGGAGAATGATGCGCAAACCTCTTTTTTAGACTAAATCAATTTGATGATCTCGGGAAATGCTTCTTTCTGTATCAATCTAATTGAGATTACTTTTACGCCTTTTCCTTCGTCTACTGTTAACTCACTTATTATTCTTTTCTCTTTTAAATTGCGCGCGTTACGTGCGTATCTAGCGCAATACGCGATAAGGCGCTTTAATCTGACGAACGAGGGGTACCGCCTAAATAGTTCGAATGGAGTAGCTACTTTTGCGTGCGAAGATTTTAGCCAATCTCTTGCTATATTTTATATATATCGGCTGGGACATTTTCGTCCCACGTGGACTTTAATTGCCATAGCCCTTGCATCATCATTTTTGCGTTGATTACTAACAGTCCTAATAAACCTAGCAGGTCGAATAACTGCGAAATTTCGGACAATAAAACGCGCTGAGTAACCTTCGATGGATCAGCTGCTTGCTTTACCGAATAGCTCTTGTTATCTTCAGCTGCGTTCAAATTAATACCTAACGTTTTTACCGTGCCTGACGAATCTAAATTTACGATGGTATTATCTGCGGTATCTAAGTCCTTTAGAATCTCGGCGAAATTTGACGCGTATTGCCGCAAATGCATGCCTGCCCCTGCGGTTATCCTTATTAACTCGTCGCGGACTTGCTTTGATCCCTAACCCTCCGCGCTCCGGTTAAAAAGTCGTCCACATAGAAATCTTCTTTAAGAACGATAGCAGCTTTTGGGAATCTGTGAACTTCGTCGCTCGTAAATTGATGTAAAATACGCGTTGCTAAGAACGACGCGGAGGCGGTTCCATAAGTTACTGTATTTAATCTACATGCTTTCACAAGCTCACTTTCCTGTCGACGCCAAAGTATAGTTTGGTATTTGCGATCGAGCGGGTCAATTATTATCTGCCGATACATCTTCGCAATGTCCGCGGTAATAGCGATACCGCGTACTCAAAATCTTACTAAAAGTGCAAACAGATCCTCCTGTATAGTTGGGCTAACCATTAATACGTTATTCAAAGATTTCTCATTGCTGGTATTTGCTGACGCGTCGAACACTACTCGCAATTAGGTCGTAAGACTAGTATGCTTTAATAGAGCATGATGCTGTAAATAGAATCTTACTTCGTGAAGTCCACCTTCTATCCTTGTCATGTGACCTAGTTCTTTATATTCGGATAAGAATTTAATGTATTCATTTTTAATTTCCAGCTTGCGCAATAATGATCGCTCTTAGGCGTGAATTCTTCGTAACGCGCTCTTATACGAATCTCCTAACTGATTTTCTTCCTTAAATGGCAGTCTTACTATATATCTGCCAGTATTATCCCGTCGCCTGTGGTTTTTATAATGTGGTTCGCACAAATTTTCCTCGTGCGACCTAATACTACTTTTAGCTACTTCTTCAATCTTCCAAAATTTTTTCCTTTGTGAGTTTAAGTCTACTGTGGCGGTGTGGCAATTAACGCTCTGCGAAGTACGGGTTGCTCCTGTGCTTACAACGAGCAATTCTAGTACAGTTTCTTGTGACATTAAATTTTCATTTAACCTTATGCTCTGTCCTGCGCGCCATAGTGAAACAAAAATCTCGACACCGGGAATCGCGTCGATATTCGATTGCTCACAAAACTTGGGATCAGCCAATTGGGTCCCTGCTGGTATAGTTAATTCTTCTCGTAGAATTCGTTACAAAGGCAACCTATTCGTTACAGTGAGTATTAATAAAAATTGTATTTCTACCGCATAATTTTCTGTTCGCGATTTTAACGTTGCTAAGATTGCCTGTTTGACTCTAATTTCCGTTTGGTTTACGCCAGAAATGGGTACGTTCACGTCCCGTTTAGCTATTCGCAGAAGATTCGCGAAATGGATTGTAAAAAAATGTGCTTTAAAACCCGAATCAAGGAGCACACGACATCTCGTGCGGCCTGCCGTCGCGATCCAGCAAGTGCACCACTGCAGTAAGTAACAGCGAGGGTGTTTGCGAGTGATGGAGCTCTACATGTGCATTCTGCACCGTCGATGCCGTTTGAACGCAAAAACTCGTGATGCCTGTTGTTGCATATTCTGTAACGGCCTCGCTCACATGTAACAACTCATGATGCTTGCTCTTGCACTTTCTGTAGCAGTCATTCATAATACATTTGTAGACGCGGTGACCAGCTTGTAAACAATTACAACACAAATTGGCGTTAACAACGATTCTTCTGCGCTCCTCGGGCTCTGCTCTCAATAGCTGCTCAAACTTCGATGATTTATTCTTCTCGCGACATATGCCACACGAAACAGTCGCGCTTGTGGAATACGCTTAAACTTGTCCTCGGTCGAAACTTCGCGGCTAATTTCTAAGAGAGTTAAAACGCCGCTCGTTACGCGTCAAGTTCCTTGAACAAAAATTCCTGTTGGGTCCTAACGGCGCGTTCCTCCTGCTATTGTTAATCCTTTAAGAATGTTTTGATGGTTTGGAGCTTACTAGAGCATTTCCTAGATCGCGCGAGAATA
Source organism: Polistes canadensis (assembly GCF_001313835.1). Classification (NCBI taxonomy): domain Eukaryota; kingdom Metazoa; phylum Arthropoda; class Insecta; order Hymenoptera; family Vespidae; genus Polistes; species Polistes canadensis. The sequence continues at coordinate 6,915 of NW_014570475.1, forward strand.
TCACAAATTCGTTTACCGTTGGTAAAGCATCTCAGGTGTACCGTTGTTCCCATTGAAGACGTGATGCTAGATCCACTCGCGAAAGATGCGCAGCAATAGCAAGTTGATCGACAAACACTTTTTTAGTCGTTACTAATGCCCTATAATTTGCATTCAGCGTATCAGACGCGGATATTAAAGACGAGAGAAAATCACTGTCAATCGGGGGACCCACTAAAATACCTCGCACTTGCTTATTTATGAATAATAACGGATTGTCATAGCACTCGACTAAGGTCTTCCACGCAATCGGATAATTTCCAGAACTCTTATTTTCTCCGCAGCGGGTCCAGATAAGCATGATTTTAAATATGCAAACTTTTGTATATCTTGAAACGCGGGATTATTTTCTATCACTGATTAAAACGTGTCCGCGAAACTTGGCGATTTGTCATGTTGCCCGTCAAAATAAGGTAATTGTACCGCCGGTATTCTGTAAATGCTATCTACGGACGGACTGCTTACCGTAGTTCTAACTGGAGGTGACAAACTCGTACTGGGCGAATTTGTGTCTTGGATAGCTACTGATTAAGCTCTAATAATGATCAACTCCGCCTCCGCCTTAGCATCGATGACTGACTCGACATGATTGTGAATTTTGTCAACCAGCGTTCCCATCGCTTCACCAGAAGTTTTCTCTATCAACTTCTCAAATATTGCTACAATCTTTTTAACTTTGGAAATTCTAAGCTTTTATTTTCTTTTATCGCGCGGCTGGAATGATCTATCTCGTTTACCTCCTTTTGAAATTGCGCGAATTCTTTCTTTACATGCTCGAATCTCCGTACAACGCGCTCGACATCACCACGTGTTCTACTTAAGCAAAGCATTTTCCCGACAGAAAGCGAAATTGAAAAGAGAAAAGAGGGGAAAAACACGACTTCAAAAAATTATTAAGCAACAGAAATTACAAAACTCACGTAAATCTCCTAAATAAAAATTCCCGTGCAGCGTACTCATGCACTGGAACAATAGAAACTTCTCGGATTGTTGTGATGACGCAATACCTCCTTTGTTGCTCGATAGGAAGTCTTCCGTTGCCTTTTTCTCCTCCATTGAAAAAGACTGTATGCACAATAGACGCTAGACTAAGATTAAGGAGAAAGCTCTCGATCCGGATCAAAGGACCAAAAATTATGAGGAGATCGATTCCGTAATCGGTACTCCAGTGGATTGTAGTGAATTGACAAATGCTCTCACAAAAAATATCGAGATTTTTCATAAATGGGAAGGACGATAGGAAAATAAAACACAGTTACAAATATATTTGAGCTCATTCAGTACTCAAAAGTACACTTTATTTTGCTCGTCAGGAAAAAGCATTTTGGCATAAAAACCCTAGTTGAAACGTTGTCGAAGAATCTGTACAAATCAGGATTATATTATTTACGAGCAGGCCCGCTTTTGTCCCTTGTCGCGTGCTGAACGTAAATGATGTAGTATTTCGCAATACATATAGTTCTCCTTGAAGTAGTTCTCGCAAGTCTTAGCCTTTTTACGTTAGATGAATCTCGAGCCATGAATCACGCGTGATGAATTACAAGTAATGATAGGCGCAAGAACGCGCTGGGCCTTATACAAAAAAGCGATGCTATGCTAGACCAATCACAGATAAGCCTGACGATAACGCGGTTGTTGATACATGTAATTAGCGTAATAAGTGTAATAAGAAAACGCGAGCAAGAAGAAAAAAGAAGCCCTTACAAACATCTTTATGCTACCGTAGTTACCATCAAAAACAACGATACTGCTTTGTCGCATGTGTATTACGCCTTAGCAGGGCCGTACACTATCCGGCGCTCCGCCCTACTCACTCGTAGCGCTGGATACGCACCAACTTTTATTAAAATAGATAAAGATTAAAATGGTTTAGTACTTGCATTAAAATAGAAAAAGAATTGATGAGTTTTATTCTTTAGTTTAAATAGAATAAGATTTAAAAAATTGAGTACTTTAATTTAAATAGAA
>NW_014570475.1:9005-10354 GCF_001313835.1 Polistes canadensis
AAAAAGATTTGATTTGTTTTATAATTTTATTGAAATAAAAAGAGATTAGATTTATTAGGTACTTTCATTTAAATAAAAAAAATTTTATATGTTTAGTGCTTTTAAACAAATTAAAAGAGATTTGATAGTGTTAGTGCTTTTATTCAAATAAAAGAAATTGTGATAAATTAAGTATTTTTATACAAATTGAAAGAGATTTGATAAGTCGTGTACTTTCTTTCAAATAAAAATAATTTTCATGAATTAAGTACTTTCATTCAAATAGAAAGAGATTTTATGTGTTAAATTTTTTATTTTAATCCAAAAAGATTTGATGAGTTGAGTACTTTCATTCAACTAGAAATAATTTTGATCATTTTGGGACTTTTATTCAAATGGAAAAAGATATAATAAGTTTAGTACTTTTGATAAAATAAAAAGAGATTTGATGTGTTGGTTTTTTTCACATAAATCGAAAGAGATTTGATGAGTTAAGTAATTTCATTCAAATAGAAAGAACTCTGTCAAATTAGTAACTTTTATTCAAATAAAAAGATATCTAATAAGTTATATACTTTTATTCAAATGCAAAATGATTTGATAAGTTAAGTATTTTTATTCAAAGGGAAAGAGACTTGATGAGTAGAGTACTTTTATTTAAATAAAAAAAAATTTAATGTGTTGAGTAATTTCATTAAAAAAGAAAGTGATTTGATGCGTTTGGTACTCTAATTCAAATAGAAGGAGATTTAATTAGTTAAGTACTTTCATTCAAATAGAAAAAAATTTTTTTGAGTAAAGTACTTTTATTTAAATAAAAAAATTTTGATGAGGTATATACTTTTATTTAAATAGATAGATATATGGTGTGTTGTTTACATTTATTCAAATGGTACAGTATTTGATGAGTTAAGTTTTTTCATTCAAATGAAAAGAGATTTGATGAGTTAAATACCTTTATTTAAATGAAAAGAGACTTGATAATGTAGGTACCTTTATTTAAAGATTACGATTTTTGATGTGTAAAGTACTTCTATTCAAATAAAAAGAGATTTAATTGTTAGGTATTTTCATTTAAATAGAAAGAAATTTAATAAGTTGAGTACTTTCTTTTAACGGGAAAAAGATTTATCTAGGTAAGTACTTTAACAAAACAATTGAAAAAGATAAAATAAGATAAGTAATATTATTTAAATAGAAAGAGGTTCTTCAGGTTCATTACTTTTAGTTAAATAGAGAGAGATCTGATAAGTTAAGTACTTTCGTTTAAATAGAAAAATTATAAATTAGTTGAGAACCTTTATTAGAATAAAAAAAGATTTGATAAGTTAAGTACTTTTATTCAAATAAAATGATTTTTTATAGGTAAA
>NW_014570475.1:12073-14539 GCF_001313835.1 Polistes canadensis
TCAAATATTTTTCCATTTAAATAAAAGTACTAAGCTTATAAAATCTCATTTTATTTAAATTAAAGTACTAAACTCATTAAATCCCTTTCCATTTTAATGAATGTACACAACTCATGAAATTGTTTCCATTTTAAATAAAGTACTCCACTCAGCAAATCTCTTTATATTTAAATAAAATACCACAACTCATCAAATATCTTTCTTCTAAATTGAAAGTACTCAACGCATCAAATATCTTTTTATTGGAATTAAAATAATCTACTTATCAGATCTCTAACTATTCAGACGAAAGTACCAAACTTATTAAATCATTTGCAATTAAAATAAAAGTACACATATCAATAAATCTCTGTAAATTTGAATTAAAGAACTTAACAAATCTAATCTTTTTTGACTTAAGTGAAAGTACATAACACTTTAAATCTCTTTTTATTTGAATGAAAGTACTTAATTTATTAAATCTTTTTTCATTTGAATGAAACTTCGCAACTTCTCAAAACTCTTTCCATTTTTATAAAACTTCCTAACAAATCATATCCTTATCATGTAAATGAAAGTACTCAATTTTTAAATCTTTTTCTTTTTAAACGAAACTACTAAACTCATTAAATTTCTTTCTATTTGAATGCAAGTACTTAACTCATCAAATCTTTTTCTATTTTAATAAAAGTTGTTGCGTATCCTGCGCCACGAGTGAGTAGGGTGGAGCGCCGTGGTTTGTACGGTACTGCTAAAGCGTAATACACGTGCGACAAAGCAGTTTGTTTTTTTTGATTGTAACTACGGTAGCGTTAAGATGTTTGCAAGAGCTCCTTTTTTCTTCTAGCTCTCTTTCTCCAACTACATTTATTACGCCAATCACACGTATCGACAGCAGCGTTATCCTTAAGCTTATCGGTGATTGGTCCAGCATGGCTTTGCTTTTTTGAATAAAATATGCCTATCATTACTCGTTATTCATCACGCGTGATTTATCGCCTGAGTTTCATCTAACGTAGAAAAGCTGAGACTTGCGAGAACTACTTCAAAGAGAACTATTTTTATTGCGCAATACTACGTCATTTAGGTTCAGCCAGCGACAAAGGAACAAAGGCGGTCCTGCACGTTGCAAGAATTATCCTGATTTGTACGGATTCTTTGTCAACGTTTTAACAAGGGTTTTTATGCTAAAAGGCTTTTCCCTGACGAGCTAAATAAAGCGTAATTCTTAGTACTGATTAAGCTTGAATATATTTGTTATTGTTTTTTACTTGCTTATCGTCCTTCCCATTAATAAACAATCTCGATATCAACCGTGAGGAAATTTTTCGATTCACTACAATCTACTGGAGTACCGATTAAGGCATCGGTCGCATCAAAAAAAGTACTAAAAATATCAAATCTCTTTCCATCTTAATTAAAATAATAATCTTATTAAATCTCTTTCCATTTAAATAAAAGTACACGACTTATTAAATCTTTTTTAATTTGTTTGAAAGTACTCAACTAATTGAATATCTTTCTATATTAGTTAAAAAACTTAACTTATTCAATCTTTTCTTATTTAAATGAAAGTACTTATCGCTTCAAATGTCTTTTCATTTTATGAAATTACTCACAGAATCAAATCTCTTTTTTCAATAAAATAGAAGTACCTATCTAATTAAATTTCTTTTTATTTGGATAAAAGTACTTTACTCATCAATCTTGTTCCATTTAAATAAAGTTTCAAACTTAATGAATCTATTATTGTTTGAATGAATGTACCTAAATAATTAAATCTCTTTTGATTTGAATAAAGGTACTTTACTCATAAAATCTTTTTTTATTTGAATAAAACGACCTGACTTATCAAATCTCCATCTATTAAGATGAAAATACCTAACTTATCAAATCTCTTTCTATTTGAAGCAAAGTACTTCAGTTATTAAATCTTTTTCTATTTAAATAAAAGTACTCTAATTATCAAATCTCTTTCTATTTAAATAAAAGTACTTAAGTAATCAAATATTTTTTAAATTTATTAAAAGTACTAAACTTATCAAATCTTATTACATTTGAATAAAAGTACTCAACGAATTAAATCTTTTTCTATTGGAATAAAAGTAAACAACGCATCAAATCTCTTTCTTTTGAAATAAAAGCACTCAAATAATTATATCCTTTTATATTTTATTAGGAGTACTAAGGTTATCAAATTTTTTTCTTTAAAAATGAAGTACTACAAACATCAAATCTCTTTCCAATTAAATAAATGTAGTTAACTTATTAAATATTTTTCTATTAGTATAAAAGAACCTAAAATATCAAATTCTATCTATTTAAATGAAAATACTTTAATTAATAATTTTGTTCTGTTTAAATGAATGTACTCTACACATCAAATATTTCTCCATTTGTATGAAAGTACTAAGCTTATCAAATCTCTTTTTATTTAAATAAAAGTGCCTAACATATCATGTCTATTTACATTTAAATTAAAGTGCT
>NW_014570476.1:0-1521 GCF_001313835.1 Polistes canadensis
TAAAGAAATGCTATATAACAAAAGCTGTAAAACGTTTTCTTTCAAGTTTTAAATTGTATACTAACAAATAGAAAGTTTCATGTCGAATAAAATTTAGCAAATAATATTTATATTTCAACAACTGCAGTCCAAAAAAAGGAAAAAAATCATTTCATTACAAAATTTTTTCGTTACTTAACGTGAAGGATTCAATTCTCTTTCAACAAAACTCGATTGTAGTAAACCTGACATTTATTTTGTTTTGTTTCTAGTGGCACATTTTTACCGTCGCAAAAATGTTGAAATATATTTAGAAAGAAATTTGTGCTTCTTTCTGAATTAAACCGTAGTTTAACACTTTTAGATACATAAAGATATAGTATATAACAAAAGCTGAAAAACGTTATCTTTCAAGTTTTAAAACGTTTACTCAAAAATAAAAAGTTTGACGTATAATAATATCCAGCAAATAACATTTACATTTCCACAACTGCAGCCCAAAAAAAGGAAAGAAATCAGTTTATAACAACATTTTTTGTTTACTTTTCGTGAAGAATTCAATTCTATTCCAACGAAACTCGATTGTAGTAGACCTTAAATGTATTCTGTCTAGTTTCCAATAGCACATTTTTACCTAATGCAAAAGATTTATTATATTTAAAAAGAAATTTTTCCTACTTTCTAAATTGAACCGTGGTTCAAATTTAGCCAATACATAAAGAAATGCTATATAGAAAAAGCCGTAAAACGTTTTCTTTCAAGTGTTAAAGCGCATACTAACAAATAAAAATTGATACGTGCAATAAAATCACACAAATACCATTTATATTTCAACAACTGTAGTCCAAAAAAAGGAAAAGAATCATTTTATTACAACATTTTTTGGTTACTTTACGTGAAAAATGCAATTCTTTTTTAACGAAATTTAATTGTAGTCAACCTGACATCTATTCTGTCTTGTTGCTAATAGCACATTTTTACCTTCACAAAAAAGATTTTATATATTTTAATAAGACATTTTTGCTTCTTTCTGAATTAAGCTGTAGTTCAAAACTAGTAGATGCCTAAAGAATTGCTATACAACCAAAGCTGTAAAACGTTTTCTGTTAAGTGTTAAAGCGCATACTAACAATAAAAAGTGTTACGTTCAGTAAAATCCAGCAAATAACATTTATATTTAAACAGCTGCAGTTCAAAAAAAGGAAAAAAATCATTTTATTACAACATCTTTCAGTTACTTTACGTGAATAATTCAATTCTTTTTCAACGAAACTCGATTGTAGAAAACCTGACATTTATTTTGTTTCATTTCAAGTAGCCATTTTTACTGTAGCTAAAAATGTTTATATATATTTAAAAACAAATTTTCGCTACTTTCTGAATTAAACCGTAGTTCAAAACTAGAAGATTATTAAAGAAATTCCAAATTAAAAAATGCTGTAAAACATTTTCTTTCAAGTTTTAAAGCGTATACTAATAAGTTATTATGTTATGTCTAATAAAATCTAGCAAATACCATTTATATTTTAAGAACAGCAGTCC
>NW_014570476.1:2856-5068 GCF_001313835.1 Polistes canadensis
AAAAAAACCATTATATTACAACATTTTTTGGTTACTTAACGTGAAGAATTCAATTTGTTTTCAACGAAACTCGATTGTAGTCTACCTGACATCCAATCTGTCTTGTTTCTAATAGCACATTTTTACCTTCACAAAAAAGATTTAATATATTTAGAAAGAAATTTTTGCTACTTTCTGAATTAAACCGTTGTTCAAAACTAGCAGATACATAAAGAAATGCTATACAAAAAAAGCTGTAAAACTTTTTCTTTCAAGTTTTAAAGCGTATACTAACAAATAAAAAGTGTTACGTTCAATAAAATCTAGAAAATAACATTTATATTTCAAAAACTGCAGTCCAAAAAAAGAAAAAAAATCATTTTATTACAACATTTTATGGTTACTTTACGTTAAGAATTAAATTCTTTTACAACGAAACTCGATTGTAGTAAACCTGACATTTATTTTGTTTTATTTCTAGTAGCACATTTTTACCGTAGCTAAAAATGTTTAAATATATTTAAAAACAAGTTTTCGCTACTTTCTGAATTAAACCGTAGTTCAAAACTATTAGATACATAAAGAAATGAAATATACCAAAAGCAGTAAAACGATTTTTTTCAAGTTTTAAAGCGTATACTAACAAATAAAAAGTGTTACGTTCAATAAAATCTAGCAAATACCATTTATATTTCCACAACTGCAGTCCAAAAAAAGGAAAAAAATCATTTTATTACAACACTATTTGGTTACTTTACGGGAAGAATTTAATTCTTTTTCTACGAAACTCGATTGTAGTAAACCTGACATTTATTTTGTTTTGTTTCTAGTAGCACAACTTTACCGTCGCTAAAAATGTTGAAATATATTTAAAAAAAATTTTTGCTACTTTCTGAATTAAACCGTAGTATCAAACTATCAGATACATAAAGAAATGCTACATAACAAAAGTTGTAAGACGTTTTCTATAAAGTTTTAACGCGTATACTAACAAATAAATTGTGTTAAGTTTAATAAAATCCAACAAATACTATTTATATTTTAACAACTGTAGTCCAAAAAAAGCAAAAAAATCATGTTGTTACAACATTTTTTGCATACTTAATGTGAAGAATTCAATTCTTTTACTACGAAACTCGATTGTGGTAAACCTGTTATTTATTTTGTTTTGTTTCTAGTAGCAAATTCTTACCGTCGCTAAAAATGTTTAAATATATTTAGAAAGAAATTTTCGCTAGTTTCTAAATAAAATCGTAGTTAAAAACTATTATATATCTAAAGAAATGCTATATAGCAAAAGCTGTAAAAAATTATCTTTCAAGTTTTAAGGCGTATAGTATTAAGTAAAAAGTGTTATGTCTAATAAATTTTAGCTGAAAACATTTATTTTTCACAAACTGCAGTCGAAGAAAGAGAAAATACTATATTACTATAACTATGTTTGGTTACTTCACGTGTACAATTAAATTTTGTTTCGACCAAATTCGATTGTAGTCAACAAAACATCTGTTCTGTATAGTTCCTAATAGCACATTTTCACTTTCGCTAAAAATGTTTGGATATATTTAGAAAGAAATTTTTGCTAGTTTCTAAATTAGATCCTAGTTGAAAACTATAAAATTGATAAAAAAGTGCTATATACCAAAAGCTATAAAATTTTTACTTTCCAGTTTTGAAGCGTATACTAATAAATAAAAAGTGTTACGTTCAAAAAAATCCAGCAAATCAAATTTATATTTCAACAACTGCAGTCCAAAAAAAGAAAAAAATTATTTTATTACAACAATTTTTAGTTACTTAACGTGAAGGATTCAATTCTTTTTCAACGAAACTCGATTGTAGTAAATCTGACATCTATACTCTCTTGTCACTAATAGCACATTTTTACCTTCGCAAAAAAGATTTAATATATTTTATTATGAAATTTTTGCTACTTTCTGAATTAAACCGTAGTTTAAAACTATTAGATACCTAAAGAAATGCTATAAAAGAAAAGCTGTAAAACGTTTTCTTTCAAGTTTTAAAGCGTATACTTACAAATAAAAAGTCTTACGTTCAATAAAATCCAGCAAATGAAATTTACATTTTACCCACTGCAGTCCAAAAAAAGGAAAAAAATCATTTTATTACAACAATTTTTTGCTACCTAACGTAAAGAATTCAATTCTTTTTCAACGAAACTCGATTGTAGTAAACCTTACATTTTTTTGTTTTGTTTCTAGTAGCACATTCT
>NW_014570476.1:6101-9149 GCF_001313835.1 Polistes canadensis
ATACTAACAAATAAAAAGTGTTACGTTTAATAAAATCAAGCAAATGACATTTATATTCCAACAACTGCAGTCCAAAAAAAGAAAAAAAACATTTTTTTACTAGATTTATTGGTTACTTTACGTGAAGAATTCCATTCTTTTACTACGGAACTAGATTGTAGTAAACCTGACATTTATTTTGTTTTGTTTCTAGTAGCACATTTTCACTTTTGCTAAAAATGTTTGGATATATTTAGAAAGAAATTGTCGCTAGTTTCTAAATTAGATTGTAGTTGAAAACTATAAAATTGCTAAAAAAGTGCTATATACCAAAAGCTATAAAACTTTTACTTTCCAGTTTTAAAGCGTATACTAATAAATAAAATGTGTTACGTTCAATAAAATCCAGCAAGTAACATTTATTATTCAACAACTGCAGTCCGAAAAAGGAAAAAAAATCATTTTATTACAACATTTTTTGGTTACTTAACCAGAAGAATTCAATTATTTGTCAACGAAACTCAATTGTAGTAAATCGAACATTTATTTTGTTTTGTTTTGTAGCACATTTTTACTGTCGCTAAAACTGTTTAAATATATTTAAAAAGGAATTTTTGCTACTTTCTGAATAGAATAGTATTTCAAACTATTAGATACATAAAGAAATGTTATATGACAAAAGCTGTAAAACTTTTTCATTCAAGTTTTAAAGCGTATACTAACAAATAAATAGTGTTACGTTTAATAAAATCTAAAAAAAAACATTTATGTTTTCACAGTTGCAGTCCAAAAAAAGGAAAAGAATTATTTTATTACAACATTTATGGGTTACTTTACGTAAAGAATTCAATTCTATTTCAACGAAACTCGATTGTAGTAAACCTGACATGCATTCTGTCTTGTTTCCAATAGCACAATTTTAACTCCACGAAAAAGATTTAATATATTTAAAAAGAAATTTTTGCTACTTTATGAATAAAACCGTAGTTCAAAACTAGTAGATACATAAAGAAATGCTATATAAAAAAGCTGTAAAACGTTTTCCTCCAAGTTTTAAAGCACATACTAACAAATAAAAAGTGTTACGTTTAATAAAATCCAGAAAATAACATTTCTATTTCAACAACTGCAGTCCCAAAAAAGAAAAAAAATCACTTTATTACAACATTTTTTGGTTAGTTTACGTGAAGAACTTAATACTTTTTCATCAAAAATCGATTGTAATAAACCTGACTGCTATTCTGTGTTGCTTCTGATAGCACATTTTTACCTTCACAAAAAAGATTTAATATATTTAAAAAGAAATTTTTGCTACTTTCTGAAATAAACCGTAGTTTAAATTTAGAAGATATAAACGAAATGCTATATAAAAAAAGCAGTTAAACGTTTTCTTTCAAGTATTAAAGCGCATACTAACAAATAAAAAGTGTTACGTTTAATAAAATCCAGCGAATATCATGTATATTTTAAAAACTGGAGTCCAAAAAAAAGAAAAAAAACATATTATAACAACATTTTTTGGTTACTTTACGTTAAGAATCCAATTCTATTTTAACGAAACTCGATTGTGGTAAACCTGACATGCATTCTGTCTTGTTTCTAATAGCACATTTTTACCTTCACAAAACAGATTTAATATATGTAAAATGAAATTTTTGCTACTATCTGGATTAGACTGTAGTTCAAAACTAGCAGATACATAATGAAATGCTATATAACAATAGCTGTAAAACGTTTTTTTCAAGTTTTAAAGAGTATACTAACAAATAAAAAGTTTTAGGTTTAATAAAATCAAGCAAATACCAATTATATTTCAACAACTGTAGTCCAAAAATAGAAAAAAAATCATTTTATTACAACATTTTTTGTTACTTAACGGGAAGAAATTAATTCTTTTTTAACGAAACTTGATTGTAGTAAATCTAACATTTATTTTGTTTTGTTTCAAGTAGCACATTCTTACCGTCGCTAAAATGTTTAAATATATTTAAAAAGAGATTTTCGCTAGATTCTTAATTAAATCGTAGTTAAAAACTATAGATATTCAAAAAAATGCTATATAACAATAGCTGTAAAAAATTTTCTTTCAAGTTTTAAAGCGTATAAAATCATAAAATAAGTGTTACGTTCAATAAAATCCAGCAAATACCGTTTATATCTCAACAACTGCAGTCCAAAAAAAAGAGAAAAAATCATTCTATTACAAAATTTTTTGGTTCCTTTACGTGAAGAACTAATTTCTTTTTCAACGAAACTCGAATGTAGTAAACCTGAAATCTATTCTGTCTTTTTTCTAATAGCACATTTATACCTTCTCAGAAAAGATTTATTAAATTTAAAAAAAAATGTTTGCTACTTTCTGGATTAGACCGTAGTTCAAAACTAGCAGATGCATAATGAAATGCTATATAACAATAGCTGTAAAACGTTTTCTTTCAAGTTTTAAAGCGTATACTAACAAATAAAAAGTGTTCCGTTCTATAAAATCCAGAAAATAACATTTATATTTCAACAACTGCTGTCCCAAAGAAGGATAAAAATCTTTTTATTACAAAATTTTTTGGTTACTTAACGTGAAGGATTCAATTCTTTTTCAACGAAACTCGACTGTAGTAATCCGGACATTTATATTGTTTTGTTTCCAGTAGCACATTTTTACCTTTGCTAAAAATGTTTAATTATATTTAAAAGAAATTTTCGCTACTTTCTGAATTAAACCGTTGTTCAAAAATAGCAAATACATAAAAAAATGCTAAATAAAAAATGCTGGTAAACGTTTTCTTTCAAGTTTTAAAGCGTATAATAACAAATAAAAAGTGTTACGTTCAATAAAACCTAGCAAATAACATTTATATTTTTACAACTGCAGTCCACATAAATGAAAAAATTCATTTTATTACAACATTTTTTGGTTACTTTACGTGAACAATTCAATTCTTTTTCAACGAAACTCAATTGTAGTCAACCTGACATCCAATCTGTCTTGTTTCTAATAGCACATTTTTACCTTCACAAAAAAGATTTAATAAATGTAAAAAGAAGTTTTAACTACTTTCTGAATTAAACCGT
>NW_014570476.1:10120-11658 GCF_001313835.1 Polistes canadensis
AATTCTATTTCAACGAAACTCGATTGTAGTAAACCTAACATTTATTTTGTTTTGTTTCTAATAGGATATTTTTACCTTCTCAAAAAAGATTGAATATATTTTATTAAGAAATTTTTGCTTTTATCTGAATTAAACCATAGATCAAAACTATAAGATACCTAAAGAAACGCTATATAACAAAAGCTGTAAAACGTTTTCTTTCAAGTTTTAAAGCGCATACTAACAAGTAAAAAGTTTTACTTTTAATAAAATCCAGCGAGTAACATTTATATTTCAACAATTGCAGTCCAAGAAGAGGGAAAAAATCATTTAAATACAACATTTTTTGGTTACTTTACGTGAAGAACACAATTCTTTTTTAAAGCAACTCGATTGTAGTAAACCTGACATCCATATTGTCTTGTTTCTAATAGCTCATTTTTACCTTCACAAAAAATATTTAATATATTTTATTAAGAAATTTTTGCTGCTTTCTAAATAAAACTGTAGTTTAAAATTATTAGATACCTAAAGAAGTCTATATAACAAGTGCTGTAAAACGTTTTCTTTCCAGCTTTAAAGCGCATAATAACAAATAAAAAGTGTTACGATAAATAGAATCCAGCAAATACTATTTAAATCTAAACATCTGTAGTCAAAAAAACGGAAAAAAACCATTTTAACACAAAATTTTTTTGTTAGTTTTCATAAAGAATTCAATTCTTTTTCAACGATACTCGATTGTAATAAACCTGACATCCATTCTGTGTTGTTTCTAATAGCACATTTTTACCTGTAAAAAAATGATTTATTATATTAAAAAAAATTTTTGCTACTTCCTGGATTAGACCGTAGTTCAAAACTAGCAGATACATAATGAAATGCTATATAACAATAGCTGTAAAACGTTTTTTTTCAAGTTTTAAAGCGTATACTAACAAACAAAAAGTGTTACGTTCCATAAAATGCAGCAAACAACATTTATTTTTCAACAACTGCAGTCCAAAAAAAGGAAAAAAATCATATAACTACAACATATTTTGGTTGCTTTACATGAAGAATTCAATTCTATTCCTACAAAACTCGATTGTAGTAAACCTGACATGCATTCTGTCTTGTTTCCAATAGCACATTTTTACTTTCACGAAAAAGATTTGATATATTAAAAAGAAATTTTTGCTACTTCCTGAATTAAACCGTAGTTCAAATTTAGCAGATATATACGAAATGATATATAAAAAGATCTGTAAAACGTTTTCTTTCAAGTTTTAAAGCACATACTTACAAGTAAAAAGTTCTTCGTTTAAGAAAATCCAGAAAATAACATTAATATTTCAATAACTGCAGTCCAAAAAAAGGGAAATAATCTTTTTATAACAACATTTCTTGGTCACTTTACGTGAAGAACTCAATTCATTTCAAAGAAACTCGATTGTAGTAGACCTGACATTTAATCTGTTTTGGTTCTAGTAGCACATTTTTACCGTCGCTAAAAATGTTGAAATATATTTAGAATGAAATTTTTGCTACTTTCTCAATTAAACCGTAGTTAAAAACTA
>NW_014570476.1:12931-14577 GCF_001313835.1 Polistes canadensis
ACATTTAAATTCCAAAAACTGCAGTCTAAAAAAAGGGAAGAAATCATTTTGTTACAACATTTTTTGGTTACTTTACGTGAAGAACTCAATTTTTTTTCAACGAAACTCGATTGTAGTAAACTAGACTTTTATTTTTTTTTTTTTCTAGTAGTACGTTCTTTCTGTCACTATAAATGTTTAAATATATTTAGAAAGAAATTTTCGCTAGTTTTTTGATTAAATCGTAGTTAAAAACTATTAGATATTTAAAGAAATGCTATGTAACAAAAGATTTAAAATATTTTCTTTCAAGATTTCAAAGCGTATACTATTATGTAAAAAGTGTTATGTCCAATAAGTTTTAGCTGCCATTATTTATTTTTTACCAACTGCAGTCGAAGATAGAGAAAAAATTATATTATTACAACTATGTTTGGTTACTTTACCTGAAGAGCTCAATTCTTTTTCAACGAAACTCGATTGTAGTAAACCTGAAATCCATTCTGTCTTGTTTCTAATAGCACATTTTTTACTTCTCAACAAAGATTTATTATATTTAAAAAGAGATTTTGGCTACTTTCTTAATAAGACCGTAGTTCAAAACTAGCAGATACATAATGAAATGCTATATAACAAAAGCTTTAAAACGTTTTCATTCAAGTTTTAAAGCGTATTTTAACAAACAAAAAGTGTAACATTCATTAAAATACAGAAAATAACGTTTATATTTTAACAATTACAGCCCCAAAAAAGAAAAAAAAACATTTTATTACAACATTTTTTGGTTACTTTAAGTGAAGAGCTCAATTATTTTTCATCGAAAATCGATTGTAGTAAACCTGTCATTCATTCTGTCTTGTTGCCGATAGCACATTTTTACCTTAGCGAAAAGGATTTAATATATTTAAAAAGAAATTTTTGCTACTTTCTGAATTAAACCGTAGTTCAAATTTAGCAGATACATAAAGAAATGCTATAAAAAAAAGCTGTAAAACGTTTTCTTTCAAGTTTTAAAGCGCATACTAACAAATAAAATGTGTTTCGTTTAATAAAATCTAGCGAACAACATTTATTTTTCAATAAAAGCAGTACAAAAAAAGGAAAAAAATCATATTATTGCAACATTTTTTGGTTACTGTACGTAAAGAACTCAATTCTTTTCCAACGAAACTCGATTGTAGTAAACCTGACGTCCATTCTATCTTGTTTCTAATAGCAAATTTTTACCTTCATAAAAAAGATTAAATATATGTAAAAAGAAATTTTTGCTACTTACTAAATTAAACCGTAGTTCAAAACTATTAGAGTCATAAATAAATGCTATATAGCAAAAGCTGTACAACGTTTTCTTTCAAGTGTTAAAGCGTATACTAACAAATAAAAAGTGTTACTTGCAATAAAATCAAGCAAATAAAGTTTTTATTTTAACAACTGCTGTCCAATAAAAGGAAAAAATCATTTTATTACAACATTTTTTGGTTAATTTACGTAAATAATTCAATTCTATTTCAACGAAACTCGATTGTAGTATACCTGAAATCCATTCAGTCTTGTTTCTAATAGCACATTTTTACCTTCACGAAAAAGATTTAATATATTTAAAAAGAAATTTTTGCTTCTTTCTGAATTAGACTGTAGTTAAAAACTAGCAGATACATAAAGAAATG
>NW_014570477.1:0-1156 GCF_001313835.1 Polistes canadensis
AAAAGTACATAATTTATCGACTATTTTTTATTTGAATAAAAGTACTCAACATATTAATTCTCTTTTTATTTAAATATAAGAACTAAACTCATCAAATATACTTCGATTAAAATTAAAGTACTTAGATTAAATAATCTCTTTTTATTACAATAAAACTACTCAAATCATTCAATCTTTTGCGATTTTAATGAAAGTACTAAACTTATTTTTACCCTTCCGATTTAAATAATAGTACTGAACTTATCATATTTCTTTCTATGTAAATAAAAGTACTCAACCTATCAAATCACTTTTCGCTTATGTATAAGTAGTAACCTCACTACATGTTTTTTTATTTGAATGACAGTACTCAACTTATCAAATTTTATTTCATTTAAATGAAAGTTCTTAACTTATCAAAATAATTTTTATTTAAATAAAAGCATTGACTTATCAAGTTTCTTTTATTTTAATTACAGCTTTTAACTCTTTAAATCCCTTTTTATTTGTAAAAAACAACTTTACTTAACAAATCACTTTTCTTTTCAATAAAAGTATCAACTCATAAAATCTCTTTCAATTTGATTAAAAGTACTAAACTTTATAAGTATTTTTTTATTTAATTAAAAGTACTTAATTTATTAAATCTCTTTCTACATGAATTAAAGTTTATAACTTAGAAAATCTTTTTTTATTTGAATGAATGTACTTAAGTCATTAAATCACTTTCTATAAAAATGAAAGTACTCTAATTATTAACTAAATTTTTATTTAAACTAAAGAACTCGCATATCAAGTCTTTTTTAATTAGAGCGACAGTTTTGGACTTTTTAAATAATTTTTCATTTACATGAAAGTACTATACTCAACCAATCATCTCCCATTTGTAATAAAGTACTGAACTCTAAAAATCTCTTTCCATTTAAATATAAGTACTCAAGTCATTAATTCTCTTTCTATAAGAATGAATGTACAATACTTATCAAATCTCTTTCTGTTTAGAGGACAGAACTCAACCATTAAGGTTTCTTTTTATTCGAATTAAAGTCTTTAACTTGTTTATACTTTTTCCATTTAAATAAAAGTACTGACCTTTTAAGTCTCATTCTATTTCTATGATTGCTTTTAACTCTTTAAATCTCTTTTTATTTAAATAAAAGTACTAAACAAATAAAAT
>NW_014570477.1:2885-10256 GCF_001313835.1 Polistes canadensis
CTTATCAAATCTCTTTGTATTTGTATGAAAGCACTTAACATATACAATTTCCATTTATTTGAATGAAAGTACTCAATATATCAAATCTCCTTCTATTTCAATAAAAGTATGTAACAAATCAAATCTTTTTCTACCTAAATTAAAGTAATTAATTCCTTTAATCTCATTCTAATTAAACGAAAGTATAAAACTTATCAATTCTTTTTCTATTTGAATGCAAGTACTTAACTGATCAAATCTTTTACTATTTCAATAAAAGTTGTTGCGTATCCTGYGCAACGAGTTAGTAGAGCAGAGCGCTGGGGCGTGTACGGCCCTACTAAGGAGTAATACACATGCGACAAAGCAGTATCGTTGTTTTTACAGGTAACTATGGTAGCGTCAAGATGTTTGCTAGCGCTTCTTTCTTCTTTTAGCTCGGGTTTTTTTATTACACTTATTACGCTAATCACATGTATCCACAATCGCTTAATACTCAGGCTTATCTGTGATTAGTCTAGCATACAACGCTTTTTTGTATATAGCCCAGTGCGCTCTTGCGCCTATCATTAGTTGTTATACATCACGCGTGATTTATAGCTCGAGATTCATGTAACGTAAAAAGGCTAAGACTTGCGAGAACTACTTTGAGGTGAACTATTTGTATTGCGAAATACTACATCATTTAGGTTTGGCCAGCGACAAGGGACAAAGGCGGTTCTCCGCGTAACCAAAATAATCCTGATTAGTACGGATTCTTCGACCACGTTTCAACCAGGGTTTGGTACTGACTGAGCTAAATTTTTTGAACTGTGTTTTATTTTTCTATCGTCCTTCCCATTAATAAAAAATCTCTATATTTTCTGTGAGGGCATTCTTTGATTTACTACAATCCATTTATTACCGATTAAGGAATCGGTCGCACAACATTTTTTGTCCTTTGATCCGGATCAGGAGCTTTTTCTTCACGCGTCGTCAGGCGTCTATTGTGATTACAGTCTTTTTTAACGAAGTAGAAGGAGGCAACGGAAGACTTCCGATCGAGCAAAAAAGGAGGTATTGCGTCATCAATACAAGCTAAGAAGCTTCTATTGTTACAGTGCGTGAGTACGCTGCACTGGACATTTTATTCAGGGGATTTACGTGAGTTTTGTAATTTCTGTGGCTTAATAATTCTTTGAAGTCGTGTTTTTCCCTTTTTTTCTCTTTTTAATTTCGCTTTCTGTCGTGAAAATGCTTTGTTTGAATAGGACACGTGGTGATGTCGAGCGCGTTGAACGGTGATTCGAGTATGTAAAGATAGAATTAGCGCAATTTCAAAAGGCGGTCAGCAAGATAGATCGTTCCAACCCGCAAGATATAAGGAAATTAATGATTAGAATTTCGCAAGTTAAAAATATTGTAGCAATATTTAAGGAGTTTATAGAGAAAACTTCTGGTGAAGCGATGGGAACGCTGGTTGACGAAATTCACCATCATGTCGAGTCAGTCATCGATGCTAAGGCGGAGGCGGAGTTAATCAATAATAGAGCTAAATCAGTAGCCACCCAAGACACAAATTCGTTTAGTACGTGTCCATCTTCTCCAGTTAGAACTACGGTAAGCAGTTTGTTTGTAGATAGCATTTACAGAATACCGGCGGTACAATTACCTCATTTTGACGGGCAACATGAAAAATCGCCAAATATCGCGGACACGTTTTAATCAGTGATAGAAGATAATCCCGCGCTTCGAGATATACAAAAGGTTGCATACTTAAAATCATACTTATCTGGACGCGCCGTGGAGAAAATAAGAGTTCTGGAAATTACCGCGAATAATTATCAGATTGCGTGGAAGACCTTAGTCGAGTGCTATAAAAATCCGTTATTATTCATAAATAAGAAAGTCCGAGCTATTTTAGTGGGTCTACCGATTGACAGTGAACTTTTCTTGTCTTTAATTGCCGCGTCTGTTACGCTGAATGCAAATTGTAGGGCTTTAGTAGCGACTAAAAAAGTGTTTGTCGATCAATTTGCTATTGCTGCGCATCTTTCGCGAGTGGATCTAGCAACACGTCTTCAATGGGAACAACGATACACCTGAGATGCTTTACCAACGGTAAACAAATTTGTGATATTCTCGCGCGATCTGGAAAATGCGCTAGTAAGCTCCGAACCAACAAAACATTCTAAAAGGATTACTAATAGCAGTAGGAACGCGCCGCTAGGACCCGAGAGGAATTTTCGTTTAAGGAACTTGATGCGTAACCAGCAATGTTTTAATTCTCTGCGAAATTGGCCGCAAAGTTTCGACTAAGGACAAGTTCAACCGTATTCCAAAAGCGCGACTGTTTCATGTAGCATATGTCGCGAGGGAAATAAATCATCGGAGTTTGAGCAGCTACTGAGAGCAGAGCCCGAGGAATCGTGCTCTGAAGAGAATCGTTGTTAACCGTAATTTGTGTTGTAATTGTTTACATGCTGGTCACGGCGTCTACAAATGTATTAATAATGACTGCTACAAAAAGTACAAGAGCAGGCATCATGAGTTTTTACATGTGAACGAGGCTGTTACAGAATGTGCAACAACGAGCATAGCAAGTTTTTGCGTTCGGACGGCATCGGTGGTGCAGAATGCACATGCTGAGCTCCATCATTTGCAAACACCCTAGCTGTTCCTTACAGCAGTAGGGCACTTGCTGGATCGCGACAATAGGCCGCACGAGTGTCGTGTGCTCCTTGATTCGGGTTCCGAAGCACATTTGTTAACAATCCGGTTCGCGAATCTTCTGCGAATAGCCAAACAAGACGCGAACGTACCCATTTCTGGCGTAAACCAGACGGAAACTAGAGTCAAACAGGCAATCTTAGCAGCGTTAAAATCGCGAACAGAACATTATGCGGTAAAAATACAATTTTTATTATTACTAACTGTAACGAATAAGTGGCCTTTGCAACGAATTTCGCGAGAATAATTGACTATACCGGCAGGGATTCAATTGGAAGATCCCAAATTTTTAAGCCAACGAATATCGACGCGATTCTCGTTGTCGTGATTTTTCCTTTACTATGGCGCGCAAGACAGAGCATAAGGTTCAATAAAAATTTAATAGCACAAGGAACTGCACTATGATTGCTTGTAATAAGCACAGGAGCAACGCGTACTCCGCAGAGCGTTAATTGCCACACGGCCACCGTAGATTTAAACTAACAATAGGAAAAATTTTGGAAGATTTAAGAAGTAGCTGAGTGTAGTATTAGGTCGCACGAGGGGAATTTTCGCTAACCACATTATAAAAGCAACACGCGACGGGATAATACTRGCAGATATATAGTGAGACCTTTTTTTAAGGAAGAAAATCAGTTAGGAGATTCGTATACAAGCGCGTTACGAAGAATTCACGCCGTAGAGCTATCATTATCGCGCAAGCCGGAAATTAGAAATGAATACATTAAATTCTTATCCGAAAATAAAGAACTAGGTCACATGACAAGGATAGAAGATGGACTCCACGAAGTAGGATTCTATCTACCGCATCTTGCAGTATTAAAGCATACTAGTCTTACGATCAAATTGCGAGTAGTGTTCGACGTGTCGGCAAAAGCAGCAACGGGATATCTTTGAATAACGTATTAATGGTTAGCCCAACTATACAGGAGAATCTGTTTGCACTTTTAGTAAGATTTTGATCACGCGCTACCGCTATTACTGCGGACATTGCGAAGATGTATCAGCAGATAATAATTGACACGCGCGATCGCAAATACCAAACTATACTTTGGCGTGGACAGGAAAGTTTGCCCATTAAATCATATAGATTAAATACAGTAACTTATGGAACCGCCTCCCCGTCGTTCTTAGCAACGCGTACTTTACATAAATTTACGAGCGACGAAGTTCACAGATTTCCAAAAGCTGCCATTGTTCTTAAGAAAGATTTCTATGTGGACGACTTTTAAACTAGAGCGCGTACAGTTAGGGAATCAAAGCAAGTTCGCGACGAGTTAATAAGGATAACCACAGGGGCAGACATGCATTTGCAGCAATACGCGTCAAATTGCGCCGAGATTCTATAAAAAAGGACTGAGATACCGCAGATAATATTATCGTAAATTTAGATTCGTCAGGCACGGTAAAAACATTAGGTATTATTATGAACGCGGCTGAAGATAACATATGCTATACGGTAAAGCGAGCAGGTGATCCATCAAAGGATACTCAGCGCGTTATATTGTCCAAAATTTCGCAGTTATTCGACCTGCTAGGTTTATTAGGTCCTGCCGAAATCAACGCGAAAATTATGATGCAACAGCTAAAGCAATTATAGTCAACATGAGACGAAAATGTCCCAGCCTATATATTTAAAATATGGAAAGAGTTTCGCCAAAATCTCCATACGCTCAAGGAGATAAGGTTAACGCGCAACGTAGCAGGTGATGGAGAAGAACTGGAAATGTACTGTTTATGTGACGCAAGCGAAAGAGCTTACAACGCGTGCATTTACGTTAAAACGTTGGAAAAATTGCACGTTACGATTAGTCAGCGCTAAATCTAAGGTAGCGCCTTTTAAAATGCTATCAGTTTCGTACCTAGAAGTCCGCCCTAATACTCTTGCGGCTCTTTAAGGCCACTAAAATCGCTTTGCGTAGAAATGATTTTCTGCCGTACAATATTTTAAGCGGATTCCACGGTACTTTCGCATTAGCTCAACGCTCCGCCTCACACCTTAAAAACCTACGTAGAACATCGCGTAGCTAAAATTCAAGAGAGCAAAGCTCGCGAGCTGTTGCGTCATGTACCGTCCAAGCATAACCCCGCCAATTTTTTTTCTCGCGGCGTTATACCTGCTAAACTCCGTGAAAGTAAGCTTTAGAAGTCTGGTCCTGAATGGCTTTTCAAGCCGGAATTAAGTTAACTGCATAGTAGATTAGAACTAATCAAAATCTCTGAAAGGAAAAAGATTGTAACTCACGCAAAGGTAGCTACTCTATTCGAACTATTTAGGCGGTACCCCTCGTTCGTCAAATTAAAGCGCCTTATCTCGTATTGCGCTAGATTCGCACGTAACTCGCGCAATTTAAAAGAAAAAAGCATAATAAGTAAGTTAATAGTAGACGAATAGAAAGGCGCGAAAGTAATCTCGATTAGATTGATACAGGAAGAAGAATTTGCCAAAATCATCAAATTAATCAAGTCCGAAAAAGAGATTTGCTTATTATTCTCCGTACTTAGCCCGTTTGTAGACAATTTAGGAATAATAAGATTTACAGGTTGATTAGCAATGAGCAACTTGCTATACAAGCAAAGGCATCCCGCATTATTATCAAAAGACCATACATTTAGTAACGCGGTAATACGCGTAAAGCTCTATCAAATAGGGCACAGTTGTACGCAAGTTACTTTAAACGCACTTTGCGAATCGTTTTGGCCAATAAATAGGTGAAGCAGCATTAAACGCGTAATATATAAATGCATTACTTGTCAAAGTTTAAAACCCGCTACGCCGAAATATCCGGTGAGTAATCTATCTGCCAGTCGTCTTCTACCAAATCGTCCGTTTCTCCACACTAGCGTGGACTTCTGCCGACCGTTATTCTTCAAGGAAAAGCAACATCGGAACCGCGTTAGCGCTAAACTATATGTGGCGGTATTCGTCTGCTTTAGTATAAAAACCGTTTATTTAGAACTCGTGAATGATCTAACGTCTGAAGCATTTTTTGCAGATTGGCGTAGATTTAAAGCACGTTGTGGAAAATTTTCGGACATATATTTCGAAAACGCGAATAATTTCGTAGGTGCAGCGAACGAACGAGATTCACACGTGTCGCGAAGTTGGGTAAATGAAGGGATCAAGTAGCATTTTATCCCACCACGTTTCCCCCATATTAGAGGTCTATAATAGGCAACCATAAAATCGTTTTATTATTATTTAGTTCGAACTATAGGCGAGATATTGCTATCTTACGAGGCATTATTAACATACGTCTTCGAGATAGAAGCAATTCTTAACTCTTGTCCTATCACGCCTCTGTCTAATGAACCCGAATGGTTTGCGCGCTCTTACACCTGGACATTTTTTAATTGGAAACTCGTTTACGAGTTTGCCAGAGGACGAATATCGGGATATACTATCCAGGCGTCTTTCACAATGGCAGCACGTACAGCAGATGAGACAGCATTTTTGAAACTGATGGAATAAAGAGTATTTGAACAAGCAGACGGTTCATAAAAAATGGCAATGAGACACAGCATACGAAATAAGCCTATGTACGCTAATTATCCGGCAAAAAGATAATTCCTTTCTAATTAAATAGCTATTAGGACGTGTCGCGAAAGTACATAAAGGAGCATACAGTATAGCACGCGTGGCGAGAGTACAAACTACCAACGGTCTTGTAAACCGCGGTATTAAACGTCCTACACCTTTGCCACGCGTTTTATAACAAAAAAAAAAAAAATTTTTTTTTTGTGATTTTGTAGCGTTAATTACTGAAAATGTATTGTAATATGCGGTAAGCAGTATGTATATTGTTTATAAATTGTATTTAAGTGTGTGCATTTTTTTTAAATTTTGAACAATGCCCGTTTAAGGGGCGGGTATGTTGCCTTTCCTATCCAACGAGTAAGTAGGGCGAGGCGCTGGGGCGTGTACAGCCCTGCTTAGGCGTAAAACACGTGCGACAAAGCAGTATCGTTTTTTTTTGGTTGTATCCACGGTAGAGACAAGATGTTTGCAAGAGCTCGTTTTTTCTTCTAGCCCGCGTTCTCCCACTACATTTATTACGCCAATCACACGTATCGACAGCAGCGTTATCCTCGGGCTTTTTGGTGATTGGTCCAGCATGGCATCGCTTTTTTGTATATAGCTCAGCGCGTTCATGCGCCTATCATTACTCGTTATACATCACGCGTGATTCATTGCTCGAGATCCATCTAATGTATGACAGCTGAGACTTGCGAGAACTACTTCAAAGAGAACTATTTTTATTGCGCAATACTACATCATTTAAGTTCGGCCAGCAACAAAGAACCAAGGCGGTCCTGCACGTTGCAAGAAATCTCTTTATTTGTACGGATTCTTTATCAACGTTTTAACCAGGGTTTTTACGCTGAAAGGCTTTTCCCTCACGAGCCAAATAAAGCGTACTTYTTACTACTGACTAGGCTCAAATATATTGGTAATGTGTTTTATTTTCTTATCGYCCTTCCTAATAATAAACAATCTCAATATCAACCGTAAGGAGGTTTTTCGATTCACTACAATCTACTGGAGTACTGATTACGGCATCGGTCGCATCAAGAAAAGTACTAAACATATAAAATCTCTTTCTATTTTAATTAAATTACTTATCTCAGTAATCTCTTTTCATTAAAAAAAAGTATACGACTTATTAAGTCTTTTTTAATTGG
>NW_014570477.1:13321-14780 GCF_001313835.1 Polistes canadensis
AATGATAGTATACTATATCCCACTATCATTTATTATCATTTCAAATACAACTTTACTTTAAATTTAACATTCTTCTAAATTTTTCAAACCTTTCTYTACATAACGCTTTTGTAAACATATCTGCTAGATTATTTTCGTATTCTACTTTGAGTACCTCGATAATCTTTTGTTCTAAACTCTCATGTACATAGTGATAGTGAATTTCAATGTGTTTTGAGTTTTTCGTAAAATTACCGTACTTTTCAATATTTATTACCCCTAAATTATCTTCGTATATTTTAATCGGTTTTTCTATTTAAATTTTAAATACTTTTATTAGTTCCTTTATATATTTTACTTCAGTTACCAATTCCGATAATGCTACATATTCGGCATATGCTGACGCTTTGGTAATGCACTTCTGTTTTCGCGATTTCCAATAGATCAAGTTTCCATATAATCTAATCGCATATCCTGTTGTTGACTTTCTATCTGAACTATCACCTGCCCAATCAGTGTCTACATAACAATCAACAGTCTCATAGTTCTCATTTTTATTTTAACATAACTTTAAATCTTTGGTACTATATAAATATGTCAAAATTCTTAAAACATATCTAAAATGAGTACTCGTATAAAAATTCTGAAAGCTGCTAAGGTAGTTTACACTATAACCTATATCTGGCCTTGTGCCCGAACTAATATACAACAAGGCCCCTAGTAGGTTTTTATACACAATATTTTTATTGCAACAATCCGATTTTTCTACATTTAATCTTGTTTCTATTGGGGTATTTAAACACTTACTATATACTACATCATATTTATCTGCTGGCTTTTCTATATATTTACTTTGACTTAATTCCATTTCATTCCCCTCTATATTATAGTCTATTTTTATACCTAAGTATTCTTTAATTTCTCTTATGTCTTTAATTTTAAATTTTTCCTCTAATAATCTTTTAATTACTTTAATTTTATTTTTATTTTTACAACATATYATTATATCGTCAACATAATTTATTAAGTAGACTTTATTATCTCCTGTACCGTGTACATATAAACTTAATTCGATACCATTTAACCTAAATCCTAAGCTTTCTACATACTTATTAAAACATCTATACCAATCTCGTGGACTCTTACTTAGACCATACATTGACCTTACTAATTTCATAACTCTATCTGTGCTATCACTAAAACCTTTAGGCTGTTCAATGTATACCTCTGAGATTACATCTCCATAGAAGAAGGCTGAATGTACGTCTACTACTTCAATTGTCAATCCATTAATGCAACAGAAAGATAACAAAAACTTTACAGCCTGATTGCTCGCTACAGGAGCATAAATATCATCAATTGCATTTTTCTGTTTAAACCCTCTGGCAACTAATCTTACCCTAAATTTACTATTTACCTTTTTAGTATATACCCATTTGGTATCAATAATATTCTTACTATTTTTCCTATTTACTAAAAC
>NW_014570478.1:0-2628 GCF_001313835.1 Polistes canadensis
AGTACTTTATTCAAATAAAAAGAGATTTGTGTAGAAAGGTCTTTTTATTTAAATGGAAAGAGATTTAATGAGTCATGTACTTTCATCCTAGTAGAAAGAGATTTGAAGGGTTGTGTACTTTTGTTCATATAGAAAGATATTAGCTGAGTTAAATACTATCATTTAATTAAAAAAAATTTGTAAAGTTTAGTACTTTCGTTCAAATAGTAAGAGATTTAATAATATTATTAGTTTTATTTAAATAAATAGATTTTTGTTGAGTTACCTACTTGCATTCAAATGGAAAGAGATTTGATTATTTAGGATTTTTTAATAAAATAAAAGGAGATCTTATAAGTTGTGTACTTTCATTCAAATAGAAAGAGATTTAATGAGTACAGTACTTTAATTCTAATAGAAGGAGATTAATGAGTAGAGTATTTTTAATCAAATAGAAAGAGCTTTGATGTGCTAAGTACTCTTATTTAAATAGAAAAAGATTTAATAGGTTAATTTTTTCATTTAAACAGAAAAAAATTTAATGAGTTAAGTATTTTCAATTAAATGGATAGAGATTTTATTTGTTAAGTAATTTTATTCATATAGAAAGAGATTTGATGTCTTGAGTACTTTTACTTAAAAAGTAAGAGATGTATGTGTTGATTACTTTTATTTAATGGGAACTGGATTTTATAAGTCTAGTACTTTTATTTAAATAGAAAGAGATTTGATAAAATCCCACTCAGCCGTGCTGGGCTCGTGAGTCACGGGAGTCCTCGCTTACGATCTTCCGACAACAACGAAATGACTACTTCGCGAATATTTACTTAGTTAATAACCTCTGTGCTAATAATAGGTATTCATGCGTTTTTTGTACAAGAACCTTTCTCTTTCAAAACGGCCTAAGACTACTTTTCTAGATTATTCTTCGTTATACGTTAGAAACGAGAGCAATCTTTTTTAAGATACTCTTTTGTTTTATTGGCTTGGAAAACGGACTTCTACATTATATTTGTTAATTTATCCTCGTGTAAGTATTTGATTAACTTTGAAGAATATATTCTAGTTTTACCAGTGAATTAGGTAACCTTATATTAACGGCAAAAACCCATATTACCCCGATATCCTGCGACCGTTTAATCGACAAAATTAAACCAGAAGACGTGTTAGTAATTCTTTAAAGGTAAGTATACCTCATCATACCTTTAAACTTGCAGGTGCTGGCTTTTCTAGCCTAGATCTCTGGTAGAGTAACAGCTTTACGGACTGACCAAAAATAGGGCAAATATTTGTAGCGGCACTCGTCATTTACTCGTTTAACTGCGGTGACATCACAATATTTTGAGTACTTTTTTTCTAAATTATTGAGATTTTGTTTAGGTAAGTACTATACAATTCAAATAAAAAGTGATATTATAAGGTAAGTACTTTTATTTAAAAAGGAAAAGATTTGATAGTTTAAGTACTTTTACTTAAATAGATAGAGAGAGAAATGCGTTTACTAATTTTATTTTAATATAAAAAGTTTTAATGCCTAGATTACATTCATTTAAATAAAGAGAGATATGATAAGTAAAGTACTGTTATTCAAATGAAAAAAATTTTAATTTGTTAAGTACTCTTTTTAAATAGCACGAAATTTGATGAGTTAAGTAATTTCATTTAAGTCATAAGAGATTTAATGAAGTAGGTACTTTCTTTTAATAAAGAAGAGATTTTATAAATTAAGTAATTTAATTTAAAATAAAAGAAATTAGATTTGTTAAGTTCTCTAATTTAAACCAAAAGAGATCAGATGAGTTTAGTACTTTCATTAAAATGGGAAGAGATTTAATGCGTTGAGCACTTTTATTCAAATTTAAGGAGATTTGATGAGTTTAGTACTTTTATTTAAATGGAAATTGATTTAATGAGTGAAGGAATCTAATTTATATAGAAAAAGATTAATAAAGCTAGGTACTCTTATATAAATAGATAGAGATTTGATAAGTTAGGTAGTTTTAATTAAGTAGAAAAAGATTTAATGTGTAAGGTACTTTTATTCAAATAGAAAGAGATTTGATAAGGTTTCTACTTTTATTTAAATAGAAAAAGACATTATGGGAAAAGTAATTTTATCCAAATCTAAAGATATTTAATGAGTTGAGTTCCCTTTTAAATAGAAAGAGATTTGATAAGTTAAGTACTTTCATTTAAACAGAAAAAGAATTAATAAGTTATCTACTAAAAGTCAGATAGAAAATGATTTGATATTGTGAGTACTTTTCTTAAAATAAAAACAGATATAATAAGTTTTATAAATTCTTTTAAATGTAAAAATATTTGATAAATAAAGTAATGTCATTAAAATTGAAAGAGATTTGATAAGTTAGATACTTCTATTCAAATAGAAAGAAATTTGTTAAGTGTAGTACTTTTATTCAAATAGAAAGAGACTTAATAAGTTTAGTTCTTTTATTCATATCAAGCAAGATTTTATTATTTTAGTACATCCGCTTAAATAGGAAGATTATAAATGAGGTGAGTACTTTACATAGAATTAAAAGAGATTTGATGCGTTAAGAACTTTTATTCAAATAGGAAGACTTAAAATGAGTTTATTACTTTTATTCAAGTAAAAACAGATGTAATTAGTTAGGTACTTCTTTT
>NW_014570478.1:3657-5527 GCF_001313835.1 Polistes canadensis
AATTAAATCGGTTAAGTACTTTCATTTAAATAAAAAAAAATATGATGAGTTAAGTACTGTCATTTAAATAAAAAGAGATTTAAAAAGTAAAGTACCTCCATTCAAAAAGAAAGAGAATTTTTGGATAAAGTACTTTTAATCAAATGGAAAGAGATTTGATAAGTTAAGTACTTTAATTGAAATAGAAATATTTTTAATTGGTTATGTATTTTCATTTAGAAATAAAATGATCTRATGTGTGGATTAGTTTTATTCTAATCGAACGGGAATTGATGAAATGAGTACTTTCATTCAAATTGAAAGAGATTTAATAAGTTGACTACTTTCTTTTAAATGGAAAAAGATTTATCTAGTTAAGTACACTCTCAAATAAATTAAAAATTAAAACAAGTTTAGTTCATTCATTTAAATAAAAAAAGATTTATTAAGTTAAGTACTTTTATTCAAATAGAAYTAGATTTGATAAGTTAGGTACTTTCACTCAAATTGTAAGAGATATGGTAAGTTTAGAACTTTCGTTAAAATACCAAGTGTACATAAGTGTTTAGTACTTCTATTCAATTAAAAACAAATTTGATAATTATAGTACTTACATTTAAATAGAAAATAATTAGATAAGTTGTGTACTATTATTTAAATAAAAAGATATTTTATGTGTTGAGTACTTTCATTCAAATAGAAAGAGATTTAATATGATTGGTACTTTTACTCATATGAAAATATACTTTATAGGTTAAGTGCTTTTAGTAAAATAGTAAGAGATTTAATGAATTGAGTACTTTTATTCCAAAACAAAAAGATTTGATATGTTATATACTTTTTTTTAAATAAAAAGCGATTTGATGAGATTTGTACTGCCATTAAAACTGAAAAAGATTTGATAAGTTAAATACTTTCATTAAAATAGAAAGAGATTTGTGGAGTTGAAAACTTTTATTCAAATAAACATAAATTTATAGAGTATAGTACTGTCATTTAAGTAGAAATAGATGTATTAATTTTAGTACTTTCGTTTAAAAAGAAAGTGATATAATGTGTTGAATAACTTACCACAAATAGAACAGGATTTAATAAGATGAGAACTTTTTTTAAAAAAAAGAGATTTGGTGAGTTGTTTACCTTCTTTTAAATAAAAAGAGATCTCATAATTGTAGTACTTTCGTTTAAATGAAAAAAGTCTAAATAGGTTAGGTACTTTTATTGAAATAGAGAGAGATTTAATGGTTTAGGAACTTTCTTTTAAATAGAAAAAGATTTATTTTGTTTTGTATTTTGATACAAAATTAGAAAGTGAATGAATCAGTTGAAAACTATCATTTAAATAAAAATACGTTTAATAGGTTTGGTACTTTCATTCAAATCAAAAAAGATTTAATGACTTTAATACGTATATTTAAATGGAAAAAGATTTGATCAGTTTAGTACTTCCATTTAAATGCAAAAATATTTTATAGGTTGCCTACTTTCGTTCAAATGGAAAGAGTATAAATGAGTTGAGTTCTGTTATCGTAATAGAAAGAAATTCGATAAGATCGGGACTTTTACTCATATAAAAAGAGACTTAATAGGTAAAGTGCTTTTAGTTAAATAGTGAAAGATTTAATGACATGAGTACTTTTATTAAAGTAGCAAGAGATTTTATGTGTATAGTACTTTTATCCCAATGGAAATAGATTTGATGTTTTAAGGACTATCATTTAAATAAAAAGAATTATAATGTTTTGATTACTTTCATTTAAAAAGAACGGCGCTTAATAAGTTGTGTACTTTTTTTCAAATAGAAAGAGATTTGATGAGTTAAGTACCTTTCTATAAATAGAAAGATATTTCATAAGTGTAGTAGTTTCGTTTAAATATAAAGAGTATAAAT